>NC_089316.1:5533770-5801270 GCF_036669915.1 Pocillopora verrucosa | reverse complement strand
CCTAAAGAGCTCTCGAGAGTATCTTTTACTGGCGGTGTGGAAATTAAATGAGCCTGGCTCAAAATCCACACACGTCCAGTTAGGTTTTGCCTCTGAACTTCAGCCAAAAAAAATTCGTTCGTTAATTGTTGTATTACCGCAAGATCACAACTTTTACATTGTTCATCTGTTTGAGCTTTCTAACTAGGTTTGGAATACTCAGATGTTGACTTTCGAGGCGTACTAACTCCGTTAAAGCAGTACAGAACGAGTTTCTTTTTTGATGTACTTTCGCTAACTACTGCCCATGCTCCATACGAATCATATAGTGCAACGACAGCAACATAACTCCAATTGAAGTGTGTAACCAAGTCAACCATTACTTTTGCAAGAAACTCGTCCGAGGGCACTGTTCGATATAAATGTTTATAGGTAAGGGAGCTAAGTTCAGTACTAGTAGCTGATCCATTTATGCTCGAAACATTGAGCATCCGAAGAAATCCACCGATGAATAGAGCTGTGCTAGATTCGTCTGGGCTTATTAAAGAAATGATAACTTTCTTTCTTAGGGCATTTTGGCTTAAATTGACACAGGAATCAACGGTCAGAAGTTTGTAAACTAGTTTTGCAGCTTTTGAGAGGTTTCCATTGTAATCCCTTATGTCATATCCAAGGGAAATGTTAGAAAGAAGACTTGTGTTATTAATTATTCGTTCGATTGCGAAGATCATGGCCTGCATGCGACCAAGTCCTCTCAAATGTATCTCTCCACATCGGCTCCCTAAGTGGCCCGGCTGCTGGTGCACGCCGAAAAGTCCTCGCAATTCGATATCGCCATCTCTGTATGAAGCCTGAACAGCAACATAGAAGCACAAGAAAAGAAACAACTGGTAGTGCAACGAGCTCATAGGAATACTCGTCTTTTCTCCGCTTACTTGTTGGTGAATCCAGCGGATAGACATTAATTATTTGTACGTAGGTGTATTTTGCGGATATGGTGGTGATCAGTAACTTTTTATGTTAATTTCAATTCAAAATCAAATTTTACGCTATAAACAGCAGCCAATTGTTATCACTTGTGAGCTTCTAGCTCGCTGTACTAATTCATAAACTTTAAACTCATGACTCATGACTTCACCGGTATTCCAGATCTCAGGTTTCCCGATATTAACCATTGTCTGGTTGCAAAAGATGGCTACGATGAAAACTGTTTACGGTCGTATAAAAGTCTTGAGGGTTCTCGCTTATTTACTGACGGACATGCGGATGACCTGAAGTACCGCGGCATAATTGATGATGGCATTATACTGGCCAAAGTTGGAAATGCCGTGAAGAATTTCATCGATTCGTCATTTTTCAGTACATCATCCATGAAAAGTTTCTGTTTCAATACTGGCTTGTTATTGAATTCGTTTCGAATTGCTTTGTTGGCAGCACTTTTTTTCATATCATCCACTTGTTGAAGGTCAATGTCTGTTTGACAAGAAACATTCACTTTGAACTTTGTTTTCCTTAAGGACGTAGTCGTGGTCTTTCAGAGAAATATCAGTAGAAACGCGGAAAATTTTGGTGGCAAGTTCGTCTATGCTGTCATCGCTAGCGTCTTGTTTTCTCCCCTCATTCGACCTTTTTCGCGTTGATTTGGACTTCTTCGGACTGTTTGCTGATTAAATACTGTGGAACCGTGCCACGTGCTGGCCTTTTAATTCCAGAAAGTGTCTTCAGGATTTATTTAGTCTCGTAGTGTTTGGAGCATACATCCAAGTTCTTGATGGACGTGAACTCCTTATCAGCGCGACGACCGAAGGCACTCCATTTCTTTCTTAGTCTCTCTTCGCCTGGAAACTAGAAAAAGTTGAGGTCCGGCCTTGTTTAGAGTTATTTTGCGCACAGGGATGACACAAAACCTCATATTCGACTTACAGTTACTCCGATCTTGCTTTAATTTCAAAATAAGCACATATTCCCCTCTGCCTCGGCTTGGTGCTGATAATTAGTTACTAGACTATCTTGCACAGACAATTCGAAAATAGCCTATTACAACGCAATTTTTTACAGATAATCACGCTTTAAAAATTTTCAAATGCAAAAACCACTCCAACTGAGTGGAACTTCTCTTTCTGAACTTGACATAATTTGCATATTAATTCAAACGTATCTTCCTACCAAGAGGGTCTCAATTGGGTACCCGTTAGCCGTAAAACGGCCAAACAATTTAGCCGTCAGCGTAAAAACTGGCAAATTCTAACCGTTAGTCGTAAAAAACGTTTACTGTAAAAAATACGACTGGTGGAAACAATGAAAAAGTGTTAACTGTTAGCCATAAATTTGCCAAAACTTTAACCGTCAGCCGTAAAGCATCACCCCATTAAGACCCTATACCGACAGGGTAAAAGTAACTTCCGATAAAATAAATAAATATTTCACTAACTTATAAGACAGGAAGTTAATTAGAAAATCCCTCTGCCCAGATGTTACCTTATGTTTTTCGAAACAATGTTTTCATATTTTGCCATCGGAGAAGCTAGCTAAACCTCTAACAACAAGGAGATAGTTACTTCTTAGCTTGTATGAGGGAAGTGAAATTGTCTAACGCAGTTTCTGAAGACTTCCTGGTATGTTGTCATAGAGGAAGATTAAAAATACAAAGAGTCACTGATTCGCTCCTTTGATTGAATTGGCTACTTTAATTTGAAGTAAACTTTTATTTTCAGTTGAACTGATTGTCGCGCACATGGAATTTATTTTGCACTCGTAACAGAAGTAGTCAACTGAAAAATAAAGTAATATTACAAAGAAGGTTATTACACATGTCAATTTCAGTTGAAGCGACGGGCAAATATTATACTTACAATTTGTGTTCCATATGCGACACTTTTGAAATGTAAGTTGCGTAACAGACTTCTCGGTTTTTAAATAACTAGTCGCCTGATCTATTTTTGGCAAGTTGCGCTAAAATAATTAAATATTCACACAAAAAAATGACAAACGGCTTAAAAAAAGTGCAAATAAGTCACTCTATTATTCAGCGCACACTGGCCATTTGTCTTCCTCAACCGCAATGCTTCCTTTCTTAGCCACCGGGGAAGCATAACCTATTACCAAATAAGCCATCCTGCAAACATAACAAGGAACGATCCATACTAGTATTTCCTGGTGATTTTTATCAAAAGTCAAGTAATAAATGTATTTGCAAGATAGTGTCAGTTAATAAAATGAATTTTCTCCATCATAGATTCCATTTTTTATTTACGTGCATGTAAGTCTTTCACTCACTCAAAATAACAAAATTATTTTAAGAAAGCTCATTGTAAGATTCAGCTTCCTAATTAGAACTATCAAAGGCAGGGTTTACACGTACACAAATTGAATGAACTAAACGAGAGCTGAGTGACTTCTTGTCTGATGCTATTCGCATCCTTAATCTCCCTCGCAAATCATGCACAAAAAGTCTTCCTTTTTTTTCCTTTTTTTTTTTTTGAGTAGCTAGTGTTCATAGCACCGAAGATCGCTCTCATCTCACGCAGTTTAATTATCTAAGCATCTGCCCAAAGGCTTGGCTAAACTTGGAAACATCATTGCGGAGACAAAGTGTTTCCTAAGTAGTCATGCAAGAAGCATACGTTGCGGAAATAAGTTTGCTCGCTGCAAGATTGAGCTTCCTGATTATAACTATCAAAGGCAGGGTTTACGCGTACACTAATTGAATGAACTAAACGAGAGCTGATTGACTTCTTGTCGGATGCTATTCGCATCCTTTATCTCCCTCGCAAATCATGCACAAAAAGTCTTCCTTTTTTTTCCTTTTTTTTTTTAAGTAGCTAGTGTTCACAGCACCGAAGATCGCTCTCATCTCACGCAGTTTAATTATCTAAGCATCTGCCCAAAGGCTTGGCTAAACTTGGAAACATCATTGCGGAGACAAAGTGTTTCCTAAGTAGTCATGCAAGAAGCATACGTTGCGGAAATAAGTTTGCTCACTGTAAGATTCAGCTTCCTGATTATAACTATCAAAGGCAAGGTTTACGCGTACACTAATTGAATGAACTAAACGAGAGCTGATTGACTTCTTGTCGGATGCTTTTCGCATCCTTCATCTCCCTCGCAAATCATGCACAAAAAGTCTTCCTTTTTTTTTCCTTTTTTTTTAAGTAGCTAGTGTTCACAGCAACGAAGATCGCTCTCATCTCATGCAGTTTAATTATCTAAGCATCTGCCCAAAGGCTTGGCTAAACTTGGAAACATCATTGCGGAGACAAAGTGTTTCCTAAGTAGTCATGCAAGAAGCATACCTTGCGGAAATAAATTTTGCTGCTAAGAGACAAGACACGGCTTTTGCCTCAGGTCACAAATTCTCTTTGCTTCCAGTCCCGAAATAGGAAAGGAAATGGATGGACGAGGGTATTAAAAGACTCTTTGCCTTGTGTGAGGGCAGGGCTAATATGTGGAAAGGAGTCCATGAATAGGGATAACAAAGAATAGGCTTAAAGTCCAATCCCAGCACAGATGCCAAAGAAATAGTCAATCATGAGGGAAGATTAAAGATGCAAAATGTCAGTTTATTATTCCGCGCTTTCGTTGCCCTTTGTTTTCTTAAATAATGTTTCCTTCCTCGCCATTAAGGAAGCAAATTTAAAATTCCCGATAACTAAGCCATCCTAAAACATAAAAAGAAACAATCCATGGAAACTTTAAGTGTTTTTATGGCTTGAAGCTTATATTTGTAATGCAGTGCTAATTAAAAGCTTAAAATTTTCTTTAATATTGGATTCACATTTCATTTACTTAGGGGTCTATGGCACACTTGAACAAAATTACCGATCTTAAGAAAGCTTATTGTACAATTCAGCTCGCTAATTGGAACTATCAAAAGCAGGGTTTACGTGTACACAACCTGAAGTAAACGAGAACTGAGTGACTTCTTGTCTTATGCCATTCGCATCGTTTATCTCCGGCCTGAAGAACAGAATATACATTTTGGGCAAAAATAGACAACAAAGGAAACCATAGGCGCTCGACAGAGTTGTTACACAGTCCACAACCGTTACATACCATCCATCCAAGGACAATTCTACCGGGTGATAACAAAGCAACGAGAACAAAAATATGTACATGGAAAAGGCGATTCGTTTGGCCTCGCTGAAATTTTCAGGGATCTTCCTAATCTTAAAGGCACAGACCGAGGACACCAGCATTTGGAAGAAGATATAAAAGCATGTTGCCAGGAAAAGAGACTTTCCAACTGAGCTGGAGTATGCCTTGCATTCGTCAAAGGTGTAACGTTTCGGATAAATATGTTGAAAGTTGAAGGGTGGATCCAAAAGCAACCATGGCATCAACACCGACAACAGTGGAGCTAGAAATGCTATAACAATCCCAACCTGTACTTTGTTTGGAAGAGAAGTGAGTTCGAAACTGGTCATAATGGGAACCTGAAAAGCACAGGAAATAAGCAACACCTTTACCAATAATGTGGAGAGACAGATGTTATAGGTCAGATAACGTAACGGGTATATAATCATGCAAATTGTATTTGTGGTTTTAAAGACATCAATATATACCAGAGAGAATGATGCAAGAATTGTAAGTAAAAGGGAAAGGCTAAGCTCCCTATTAGATGCCTTGACGATGGGACTATTCCAGAATTTGCAGAGGGCAGCCAGACAAAACAATGTGACAACTACTCCGAGGGTGCCAAACGTTAGAATCACAATTCCGGTTATATTCGTATAGCTTATGTTGGCAGAGGGTAAGGCGACACACTCTGTATTCGCTGGGTTAGATATTGTTCCGTTGGGACATTCTCTGCAGCTTTCAGAACCAGCAGATGAGCTGATGGTTTCACCAAGGCACGGAAGGCACTGCCAACAACAAGGTGAGGTAGAAGATTTCCTTGTTCCAGGAGGACACTGTTCCGAACATTCCGATTTCGGAGGGCGACCAGATTTAGTCGTCCAATTCAGGGCTTCATGAAAAATCAAGCGAGTTTTGTTCCTCTTTGAATTTTTCCATTCTCCTATCAGCACCATCTTTACGCTCTCGACATCTCCATTGGGTACATTTTTAAAGCTGAAAATGTCGTAATACGCCGATCTCCTGTCGCCAAATCGATCGAACTTGATTTTTCCAGTTAGTCCGTCAAAACTGACGCGGCCAAGAAGCTTCTGCACGTCAAAACTGTTGGCTATCTGCAATTTCGCCCGATCTTTGGTCTCGTCATAGCTAAAATTTCGATTGAAAATATCTAGTGCGTGTGCCACGGCATATACGGCGTCAATGATGTACGGAACATAGGAGCTGTAGATTTCTTTAATCAACTCAATAGAGCACTGCTCAATTTGGCGATGAACACACTTCATGTTCTTCAAGAACTTCCATTTTTCGCTTGTACTGTGGTTCCATTCAGAAAAACTTCTATCGTCTCTCTCCTTGACCAATATTTCTTTTAAATATTCCTTGAAGCCAGAGTCGCTGAATTTATGGAATTGAAAACCTAAAGAGCTCTCGAGTATACCTTTTACTGGCAGTGTAGAAGTTGAATGAATCTCGCTCAAAATCCACACACGTCCAGTTAGGTTTTGCCTCTGAACCTCTGCCAAAAACTTCGTTTGGTAATTCTCGTATAACCATAAGATCACAACTTTGACATTGTCCATCTGTTTAAGCTTTTTAACTATGTTCCGAACACTCAGATGCGGACTTTCGAGGCGTATAAACTCCGTAAAAGCAATACAGAACGAGCTCTTCCTTGACGAACTTTCGCTAACCACTGCCCATGCTCCACTTCTTCCATACGAATCATCTTGTCCAACCACAGCAACATAGCCCCAGTTAAAGTGCGTAATTAAGTCAACCATCGCTTTTGCAAGAAACTTGTCCGAAGGCACCGTTCGATGTAAATGTTTATAGGTAAAATAGCTAAGCTCCGTACTGGTTGCTGTTCCAGTTATGCTCGAAACATTGAGCATCCGAAGAAATCCACCAATGAATAGCGCTGTTCTAGATTCGTTTGGGCCTATTAAAGAAATGATGGCTTTCTTTCTTGGGGCATTTTGGCTTAAATTGACGCAAGAATCAACGGTCAGTAGTTGATAAATGAGTCCCGCAGCTTTTGAGAGGTTTCCACCGTAATCCCTTATGTCATATCCTAAGGAAATGTTCGAAAGAAGACTTGTGTCATTGTTTATTCGTTCGATTGCGAAGATCATGGCCTGCATGCGACCAAGTCCTCTCAAATATATCTCTTCAAATGGCGACCCTGGCCAGTCTGGCACCTGGTGCACGCTAAAAAGTCCACCCAACATGATATCGCCTTCTCTGTATGGAGCCTGAACAGCAGCATAGAAGCACAGGAATAGAAACAAATGATAGTGCAACGAACTCATAGCAATACTCTTCTTTTCTCCGTTTACTTGTTGGTGAACCAAACGCAGAAACATTAGTTATTTGTACGTTGGTATATTTTGCACATATGATAGTGATAAGTTTGACAGTTTGACGCAATTGTTAAATGCAGCTGTTGCGTGGCGAATAAAAAGAAAAAACAATAATATATATATATATATATATATATATAGAACGTTCTTCTTCAAAACAATGCAAATTTTTGCAGATTAACACGCATTAAAAACTTTCAAGTGCAATTACCACTTCAACTAAGTAGTACTTATTTTTCTGACCTTGACAATAATTTGCATATAATTTAAAACGTACCTTCTTCTCAATAGTCTACAAAAAACTTTCAATAGAATTAACATTTCACTAAATTATAAGATAAGAAATAAATAAGTGCATTGTTCTTCCCAGATGTGAACATATGTTTTTCGAAACAATGTTTTTCGAAACAATGTCTTTCTTAATTTGCCATCGGAAAAGCTATCTAGACCTTCCGCTGATCAAACCATCCCGGAAACATAAAAAAAATAAACCAATCCATAGCACGTTAGACGAATGAATTTTCCTCGATAATAGATTAAATTTTGTTTAAACACGTAGAAATTAGCAATATTAACCGACGTTTCGGAGTTTTCATGATGCCATTGCCAAGGTAAATGTTAGGATAATGAATTCTGTGGGTATTATTAACCACAATGAAGTTACATGATAAAGAATGTGAGATTACATTGCAGAAATATTTTAACACGGATCGAGGCGGATTGTACGTTCAGAGTTAGTTTTAGTTCTCTGATGAATAATATCTCGTGCAAGAAGCAATCGAATTTATTTTCCCATTTTTATAGAACATCGAAGCGCCTCAGTAGGTCTTCATGGATCTTGTCATGTTTGTCTTTGTAGTGTTTATATAAAGAAGATGACCGTTGTTTATGTTCGTCCACACGTACGTGTAAGTGTCCGCGCGTATAGCCCACACGAAGTACTCCACTACAAAGGACTGCGATGATGCTGGGAACGAAAAATACAAAAAAAAATTTCTTGTTATCATAACATCTCGGAATCAATGCAATAAACATCATACGAGAGACTTTCAGATCTTGACGCAGGCAATCGTTTTTCCGGCAGAATCGACTAGACCAATCTACTCAGGGTTATTCTACTGTTATTGCGATATATGGCACTGTGGTCCAAATTGCACTGTGCCTTATATTGTACCATGTTTGCATTGTGCTACCTTTCAAAGGCACAATGTGATGCACAAGCGCTTAAAATTACGAGGACCTTATTTTCTTTGCAAAGTGCCATCTATTTTATCAGTATGGTTGTATTTTAAAGGCTTTTTTTAATTACGTTGGGGGATAGTTAGAGAAAGAGAGATTTGTAGCCAACACCTAGGAAAAAAATCTTTTACCACGAGATCACACAACTGAAGGATAACTGAATTCGCCTTATCATATCCATTTCCCTTTTATTAAGATCGTACGTGACGACTCAATCCGTTTGATCAGATCTCTCTATTTTTCAGAGTTTTACGGAAATTAAATTTCACTCGAACAAAGGCTTGTCGTGACACTTTTTATGACTCTAATTTAAGACAACTTTGGAGGACAATTTACAAAAAAATACGGAATTGAGCAAAAAACAAATACTACAGCCATGTAGATTAACTCTATCTTATCCATCGAGGTGACTTTCGTGAACATCACATTTCAATCAAGTAAACAAGAAGACTTGAATGACAAGTTATCGGTTCACCTAAGTCAAATGCGCGAAAACCGATCAAATACAAGGTAAATTTTTGAAAAAGTGAGGCGTTCTTAACTGATCTAACTACCATAGCTGGGAAGTAGGTACCATAGAAAAAGTAACTATGGAAGAAACTTTGCCGCCCGATCTTTACGAAAACTTTATAACTCCGTGAACTTACTTAATTTTCGGCAATCTCCAAGTTTGGCCGCCATTTTGAGGGACTTTTCAACATGAGGCGTAGCAGATAACCATCAGAAATACGTACGAAAGCAATTCAAATGAACCTTTATTTCCAATTCAAGCGGCAAAATTTGAAATTGTTCGTTAAACTTACCATTCCTGCATCCCCATGCGACCATTTCTTCCAACAATTCAAACACTACAACTAGTGTTCGAATTCCTCTTGTCGATTCCCCCGTAAGAAATAATCTGTGCCACCCAAGCTTCGACTCCAATGTTAAGTACGAATCAAATAACATAACTGCTTCATCTTCGAGGCAATATCACGCTGGTATTTTGATTTTCGGATCGATAAGAACGGTAATCAGGAAGCGATCGCCATGTTTACCTCATAAACGTAACCGCTGACCAGCCGCTGAATGAAAACAGTCTAGCGCGGGGTGGGGTGAGTGGCGGGCTTATCGTCATAGGATATTCGAATGCATGCTTAAAAAGCTTTAGGACTCCCAGTCTAAACAGTGAAGGCAGGCTTCGTGGTACAGACAACTTTTATTATTTTTTTTCATAATATTCTCCTGTAAATTAGAACTGGTATTAATTAATAGAGTTATCAATATATTTTTAACCGGGGTACCCATATGACCTTTTTGCTTGTCATCAGGGGTATAAAATAAGATATCTTTTCTACAAGAACCTTTTATGTATGCCCCATTGCACGGAATGAACACTATACTAAAATGTTTGTTCTAGGTTATTTTTGCTGTTCCCAAGAATATATGCGAAATGATAGAGATTTGATTCATTCAGCTGACACGTTCTTTTAAGTTAAGGCCCGTGCAGGTTTTTTCTATCTAAAGTCATGCGCGCGCAACACACCGGAATTGAAAACTCGCCGTAAGAGCGCACGAACCTTAGAATGAGTGTAGGTAACTTTGACTTCTGGCGAGATGAAGTGGATGGTTCAAAGGACCCCCTAAGATTTTTTTCAGGACTATAACTGAGATTTGTTTATAACCATGATAATCGTCATTATTAGCGGACTGTGCTTTTTACCCATTGTTGTCATCACTATCGTTATCACGCCGGAAGAAGTATAAATCCGGCACGTTGCCTTACCCAACTACACAGAAAATTATTCTCTCTTTGCTCCCCTTGGATCCTGGGAACTGTAACAATTAAGATGATCAACAAGAAAGCCTTAATAATTACGAAAATTTTTGATTAACAGAATATAAGAAAAAATCGGTGGGGAGAGTAATTCGCATATCTTATAATCTGAACAATAGTTTTCATTAAAACAAATACCACTGAATTCAATTTACCTTAGTTGTCTCTTGTTTAAAAGTGGCGTTTCTGGGGACTGTAGATTCTTCTCTGATCCTTCTTGTCTCAGCCAAGACTCCCTTTAACTTTTTTCTTGTGCTTCTTACGGCATGGGACACAGAGAACTGAGGTAAGCGATTGCAAATTTCTCAGTGAAAGTGAAGCCCAGTAGCATCCATCAAGAATTGAAAACCGACATGCACTGTTTACTTGTATTATTCTTAATCAATTAAGGGGTGTTTTAGTCTCCAAATTTATTTCATACTGGTTAATGAGAATCATATAAACAGAAGAAAACTGACCGTATATAATTGTGAACCGTACGCATGAATAAGTGTATTGCGTTGTCAGGTGATTTGATCTTCTACAAAAACATTATTGATTATCAACCAAGCAACCTTGTAAATATTTCCATCTGCAATTAAAACCTATGTTTTTTTCAATGTGATGCGTACTAAAGTACCGTTAATCTAATATAGAGTTTCTTCTCTTTTCAAGCAGAAATGTCACGAGATAAAAATAGATAACAGAAAATGTTATTGAAGACTACCCGATTCAACTGGAATAATAACTCCAAACAGCTTTTGAATGCCCTGAGACATATGCAACGTAATTACATCTTTACCTGGGATACGCTTCCTGACACCATCATAATAGGATACTGACATGTTACCTTTGCACTTCTCCAAAACTTTCCTAAAGTGTGGCGATGCCTATAGCAAATTCAAATGTTTTGTTTATCCTCCTGAGCGAGGTGAAATAGGCCAGTCCTTGCCAAGATTAGCTCATTTTCACTTAAGACCTCTTTAGACAGGTGGCAGCTTATCAAGTGATGTTTTACTTCATCATTGCATTCAAACAGTCGTACCAAACCACTTAAGCCATGCGATGAACCAAAGTTTTTTTCCATCTTTGCTATTTAAAAAGCAGTCCTGAGACATAATGAACGTCTCGCTAGCGAACGACGTCTTCCTGTACTTGTAATTGTTTCTAACGCGATACAAGTTCGGGAGATCTAGAGGAACTCACTCAACTTTGTATACTCGATACGATTTCATTTTCCACGCCAAAGGAGAAGCCTACTGTAATTCGTGAGTTGTCAGTGGTTACGCTGGTGAGGTATAGAATGGGTTTGTGACTTTTTCACTCAATTGAAAAGACTCGCGTCACTCTTATGAAATGGTTGAAGGGAATATAGACTCCGAGCATTCTCTTATTTTTCTTAAAGATAGTGGGGTCACGCGTATCCTGTGAGCATAGAGAAGCCGCTCCACGCGAGACTCGTGTCTCGCTTCTTTGCCACTCCACGCTCTCAGAGTTGGGCAAAGACAAGACACGTTACTTCTGATGCAATACAAGAGGTTCAGTGGATATCTCTATTATCTAAACACATTTATTTACGTGGTAAAGATTTGTTCATAAATCTATGAATTGATGCCAGTCCTATTTGGAACGAAATGTACTTGAAAAAAGTTGTCTGCAACACGAAGCATGGCTTCGCATTAAGACTGAGAGCCCTAATGCTTATACTGATAATTTAATGCATGTGTTCGAATGTTCCCAAAAATCTTCTGATAATCTGCCCACACCCACCCCACACCCCGCCCCTCACCACCGAACCGTACTGTTTTTCAAACAAAAACTACTATTGTCTCTCTCCCTGACCAATGTATCTTTTAAATATTCCTTGAAGCCAGAGTCGTTGAGTTCATGGTGTACAAATCCTAAGCTCTCGAGAGTATCTTTTACTGGCGGTGTGGAAATTAAATGAGCCTGGCTCAAAATCCACACACGTCCAGTTAGGTTTTGCCTCTGAACCTCAGCCAAAAAATTCGTTCGGTAATTGTTGTATTACCGCAAGATCACAACTTTGACATTGTTCATCTGTTTAAGCTTTTTAACTAAGTTTGGAATACTCAGATGCTGACTTTCGAGGCGTACCAACTCCGTCAAAGCAGTACAGAACGAGTTTCTTTTTTGATGTACTTTCGCTAACTACTGCTCATGCTCCATACGAATCATATAGTGCAACGACAGCAACATAACTCCAATTGAAGTGTGTAACCAAGTCAACCATTACTTTTGCAAGAAACTCGTCCGAGGGCACTGTTCGATATAAATGTTTATAGGTAAGGGAGCTAAATTCAACATAGTAGCTGATCCATTTATGCTCGAAACATTGAGCATCCGAAGAAATTTACCGATGAATAGAGCTGTGCTAGATTCGTCTTGCCCTATTAAAGAAATGATAACTTTCTTTCTTAGGGCATTTTGGCTTGACGGTCAGAAGTTTGTAAACAAGTTTTGCAGCTTTTGAGAGGTTTCCACTGTAATCCCTTATGTCATATCCAAGGGAAATGTTAGAAAGAAGACTTGTGTTATTGATTATTCGTTCGATTGCGAAGATCATGGCCTGCATGCGACCAAGTCCTCTCAAATGTATCTCTCCACATCGGCTCCCTAAGTGGTCCGGCTGCTGGTGCACGCTGAAAAGTCCTCGCAACACGATATCGCCATCTCTGTATGGAGCCTGAACAGCAACATAGAAGCACAAGAAAATAAACAACTGGTAGTGCAACGAACTCATAGGAATACTCGTCTTTTCTCCGCTTACTTGTTGGTGAATCCAGCGGATAGACATTAATTATTTGTACGTAGGTGTATTTTGCGGATATGGTGGTGATCAGTAACTTTTTATGTTAATTTCAATTCGAAATCAAATTTTACGCTATAAACAGCAGCCAATTGTTATCACTTGTGAGCTTCTAGCTCGCTGGACTAATTCATGAACTTTAAATTCATGGTGACCATATGTTGGGAGTGTTTGAATTTAAAACGATCTCGGACTTTGTAATGCAAGCTTTATGGCAAACAAATTAAAACCATCGCTCTTAATTTTTCATTTTCTCTTGTTTTTTTTTTTCTCTCTCTCTCTCAATTTTTTTAACAAGTCACCATATTGGAAAGAGCGAAAGAAAAACAGAATCATGGCTTTGTTTGCTTTTCTAGCCTAACAGTTTGACGCGGTTGTTAAATGGAGCTGTTGCGTGGCGAATAAAGAGAAAAAAGATAATGTATCTCTATAAAACGTACTTCTTCAATAGCGTAGTTTCGAACTGCTTGTGCGAGAAAGTCTGATAACTAGTTTTTAGCATCAAGTCGAGACTGAGGGGAATAGGAGTCGTCTCAACATGGCAGCAAATGGTGCCTTCACAAATATGAAAGTTCCAGAGCCACAGAAATTTTTAAAGGAAAGGGATATTCATATTTCTGCAAACGGTAAAAGTAGGCAAGGGGCAGAACTGCTTGAGCTTTGCAAGAACGCGGCTGAAATAGTAGGCCCAAAACTTGAAAAGGAAACAGTGCAACGCGACGAGTTGATAAATTCCAAGATAACATTGGCAGGAGGAAAATTACTTCCCCATCCACTTTCGCTTAAGTTTTGGACTCATGACTTCACCGGTATTCCAGACCTCAGGTTTCCCGATATTAACCATTGTCTGGTTGGAAAAGATGGCTACGATGAAGACTTTGTACGGTCGTATAAAAGTCTTGAGGGTTCTCGCTTATTTACTGACGGACATGCGGATGACCTGAAGTACCGCGGCATAATTGATGATGGCATTATACTGGCCAAAGTTGGAAATGCCGTGCAGAATTTCATCAATTCATCATTTTTCAGTACATCATCCATGAAAAGTTTCCGTTTCAATACTGGCTTGTTATTAAATTCGTTTCGAATTGCTTCGTTAGCAGCACTTTTTTCATATCATCCACTTGTTGAAGGTCAATGTCTGTTTGACAAGAAACAGTCACTTTGAACTTTGTTTTCCTCAAGGAAGTAGTCGTGGTCTTTCAGAGAAATATCAGTAGAAACCCGGAAAATTTTGGTGGCAAGTTCGTCTATGCTGTCATCGCTAGCGTTTTGTTTTCTCCCCTCATTCGACCTTTTTCGCATTGATTTGGACTTCTTCGGACTGTATGCTGATTAAATATTGTTGGAACCATGCCACGTGCTAGCCTTTTAATTACAGAAAGTGTCTTCAGGATTTGTTTAGTCTCGTAGTGTTTGGATCATACATCCAAGTTCTTGATGGACGTGAACTCCTTATTAGCGCGACGACCGAAGGCACTCCATTTCTTTCTTAGTTTCTTTTCGCCTGGAAACTAGAAAAAGTTGAGGTCCGGCCTTGTTTAGAGTTATTTTTGCGCACAGGGATGGAACAAAACTTCATATTCGACTTACAGTTACTCCGATCTTGCTTTAATTTCAAAATAAGCGCATATTCTCCTCTGCCTCAGCTTGGTGCTGATAATTAGTTACCAGACTATCTTGCACAGACAATTCGAAACTGGCCTATTACAACGCAATTTTTTACAGATAATCACGCTTTAAAAATTTTCAAATGCAAATACCACTCCAACTGAGTAGAACGTCTCTTTCTGAACTTGACAATAATTTGCATATTAATTCAAACGTACCTTTCTACCAAAAGGGTCTCAATTGGGTTACCCGTTAGCCGTAAAACGGCCAAAAAATTTAGCCGTCAGGCGTAAAAACTGGCAAATTCTTACCGTTAGTCGAAAAAAAGTTTACTGTAAAAAATATGTCTGGTGGAAACAATGAAGAAGTGTTAACTGTTAGCCATAAATTTGCCAAAATTTTAACCGTCAGCGGTAAAGCATCACCCCATTAAGACCCTATACCAACAGGGTAAAAGTAACTTCCGATAAAATAAATAAATATTTCACTTACTTATAAGACAGGAAGTTAATCAGAAATCATTCTGCCCAGATGTGACTTTATGTTTTTCGAAACAATGTTTTCATATTTTGCCATCGGAGAAGCTAGCTAGACCTCTACTGAACAAGGAGATAGTTACTTCTTAGCTTGTATGTTGCGTAAGTTGCGTAACGGGCTTCTCGGTTTTTAAATAACTAGTCGCCTGATCTATTTTGGCAAGTTGCGCTAAAATAATTAAATATTCACAAAAAAAATGACAAACGGCTTGAAAAATGCAAATTAGTCACTCCATTACTCAGCGCACGCTGGTCATTTGTCTTCCGCAACCGCAATGCTTCCTTTCTTAGCCATCGGGGAAGCAAAACCTCCGACCAAATAAGCCATCCTGCCAACATAACAAGGAACGATCCATACTAGTATTTCCTGGTGATTTTTATCAAAAGTCAAGTAACAAATGTATTTGCAAGATAGTGTCATTTAATAAAATGAATTTTCCTCCACCATAGATTCCACTTTTTATTTACGTGCATGTAAAAGTCTTTCATACACTCAAAATAACAAAATTATTTTAAAAAGCTCATTGTAAGATTCAGCTTCCTGATTAGAACTATCAAAAGCAGGGTTTACACGTACACAAAATGAATGAACTAAACGAGTGCTGGGCGACTTCTTGTCTGATGCTATTCGCATCCTTCATCTCCCTCGCAAATCATGCACATAAAGTCTTCCTTTTTTTTCCTTTTTTTTTTTCAGACTTTATTTTTGTTTCTGCTTAAGTAGCCAGTGTTCATAGCAGCGAAGATCGCTCTCGTCTCATGCAGTTTAATTATCTAAGCATCTGCCCAAAGGCTTGGCTAAACTTGGAAACATCATTGCGGAGATAAAGTGTTCCCTAATTAGTAATGCAAGAAGCATACGTTGCGGAAATAAATTTTGCTGCTAAGAAACAAGACACGGCTTTTGCCTCAGGTCACAAATTCTCTTTTCTTCCAGTCCCGAAATAGGAAAGGAAATGGATGGACGAGGATATAAAAGGACTATTGCCTTGTTTGAGGGCAGAGCTAATATGTGGAAAGGAGCCCATGAATAGGGATAACAAAGAATAGGCTTAAAGTCCAATCCCAGCACAGATGCCAAAGAACCATGAGGGAAGATTAAAGATGCAAAATGTCAGTTTATTATTCCGCGCTTTGGTTGCCCTTTGTTTTCTTAAATAGTGCTTCCTTCCTTGCCATCAAGGAAGCAAATTTAAAATTCCCGACACCTAAGCCATCCTAAAACATAAAAAGAAACAATCCATGGCAACTTTGAGTGTTTTTATGGCTTGAAGCTTAATGCAGTGCTAATTATTGGATTCAAATTTCATTTACTTAGAGGTCTATGGCACACTTGAACAAAATTACTGATCTTAAGGAAGCTTATTGTACAATTCAGCTCGCTAATTTGAACTATCAAAAGCAGGGTTTACGCGGACACAACCTGAACTAAACGAGAACTGAGTGACTTCTTGTCTTATGCCATTCGCATCGTTCATCTCCTGCCTGAAGAACAGAATATACATTTTGGGCAAAAATAGACAACAAAGGAAACCGTACGCGCTCAACAGAGTTGTTACACAGTCCACAACCGTAACATACCATCCATCCAAGGACAATTCTACCGGGTGATAACAAAGCAACGAGAACAAAAATATGTACAGGGAAAAGGCGATTCGCTTGGCCTCGCTGAAATTTTCAGGAATCTTTCTAACCTTAAAAGCACAGACAGAGGACACCAGCATTTGGAAGAAGATATAAAAGCATGTTGCCAGGAATAGAGACTTTCCAACTGAGCTGGAGTATGCCTTGCATTCGTTAAAGGTGTAACGTTTCGGATAGATATGTTGAAAGTTGAAGGGTGGATCCAAAAGCAACCATGGCATCAGCACTGACAACAGTGGAGCTAGAAA
This sequence comes from Pocillopora verrucosa, assembly GCF_036669915.1. NCBI lineage: Eukaryota > Metazoa > Cnidaria > Anthozoa > Scleractinia > Pocilloporidae > Pocillopora > Pocillopora verrucosa. Next base: position 5,783,952 of record NC_089316.1, on the reverse strand, counting down.
TGCTATAACAATCCCAACCTGTGCTTTGTTTGGAAGAGAAGTGAGTTCCAAACTGGTCATAATGGGAACCCGAAAAGCACAGGAAATAAGCAACACCTTTACCAATAATGTGGAGAGACAGATGTTATAGGTCAAATAACGTAACGGGTATATGATCATGCAAATTGTATTTGTGGTTTTAAAGACATCAATAAATACCAGAGAGAATAATGCAAGAATTGTAAGTAAAAGGGAAAGGCTAAGCTCCCTATTAGATGCCTTGACGATGGGACTATTCCAGAATTTGCAGAGGGCAGCCAGACAAAACAATGTGACAACAACTCCGAGGGTGCCAAACGTTAGAATCACAATTCCGGTTATATTCGTATAGCTTATGTTGGCAGAGGGTAAGGCGACACACTCTGTATTCGCTGGGTTAGATATTGTTCCGTTGGGACATTCTCTGCAGCTTTCAGAACCAGCAGATGAGCTGATGGTTTCACCAAGGCACGGAAGGCACTGCCAACAACAAGGTGAGGTAGAAGATTTCCTTGTTCCAGGAGGACACTGTTCCGAACATTCCGATTTCGGAGGGCGACCAGATTTAGTCGTCCAATTCAGGGCTTCATGAAAAATCAAGCGAGTTTCGTTTTTCTGTGAATTTTTCCATTCTCCTATCAGCACCATTTTTACACTCTCCACATCTCCATTGGGTACATTTTTAAAGCTGAAAATGTCATAATACGCTGAGCTCCTGTCGCCAAATCGATCGAACTTGATTTTTCCAGTTAGTCCGTCAAAACTGACGCGGCCAAGAAGTTTGTGCACGTCAAAACTATTGGTTATCTGCAGTTTCGCCCGATCTTTGGTCTCGTCATAGCTAAAATTTCGATTGAAAATATCTAGTGCGTGTGCCACGGCATATACGGCGTCAATGATGTACGGAACATAGGAGCTGTAGATTTCTTTAATCAACTCGTTAGAGCACTGCTCAATTTGGCGATGAACACACTTCATGTTCTTCAAGAACTTCCATTTTTCGCTTGTACTGTAGTTCCATTCAGAAAAACTTCTATCGTCTCTCTCCTTGACCAATATTTCTTTTAAATATTCCTTGAAGCCAGAGTCGCTGAATTTATGGAATTGAAATCCTAAAGAGCTCTCGAGAATACCTTTTACTGGCAGTGTAGAAGTTAAATGAATCTCGCTCAAAATCCACACACGTCCAGTTAGGTTTTGCCTCTGAACCTCTGCCAAAAACTTCGTTTGGTAATTCTCGTATAACCATAAGATCACAACTTTGACATTGTCCATCTGTTTAAGCTTTTTAACTATGTTCCGAACACTCAGATGCAGACTTTCGAGGCGTATAAACTCCGTAAAAGCAATACAGAACGAGCTCTTCCTTGACGAACTTTCGCTAACCACTGCCCATGCTCCGCTTCTTCCATACGAATCATCTTGTCCAACTACAGCAACATAGCCCCAGTTGAAGTGCGTAATTAAGTCAACCATCGCTTTTGCAAGAAACTTGTCCGAAGGCACCGTTCGATATAAATGTTTATAGGTAAAAGAGCTAAGCTCCGTACTGGTTGCTGTTCCAGTTACGCTCGAAACATTGAGCATCCGAAGAAATCCACCAATGAATAGCGCTGTTCTTGATTCGTTTGGGCCTATTAAAGAAATGATGGCTTTCTTTCTTGGGGCATTTTGGCTTAAATTGACGCAAGAATCAACGGTCAGTAGTTGATAAATGAGTCCCGCAGCTTTTGAGAGGTTTCCACCGTAATCCCTTATGTCATATCCTAGGGAAATGTTCGAAAGAAGACTTGTGTCATTGTTTATTCGTTCGATTGCGAAGATCATGGCTTGCATGCGACCAAGTCCTCTCAAATATATCTCTTCAAATCGCGACCCTGGCCGGTATGGCACCTGGTGCACGCTAAAAAGTCCGCCCAACATGATATCGCCTTCTCTGTATTGAGCCTGAACGGCAGCATAGAAGCACAGGAACAGAAACAAATGGTAGTGCAACGAACTCATAGCAATACTCTTCTTTTCTCCGTTTACTTGTTGGTGAACCAAACACGGAAACGTTAGTTATTTGTTCGTAGGTGTATTTTGCAGATATGATAGTGATAAGTTTGACAGTTTGACGCAATTGTTAAATGCAGCTGTTGCGTGGCGAATAAAAAGAAAAAACAATAATATATCTATATTAAACGTTCTTCTTCAATAAAACGCAAATTTTTACAGATTAACACGCATTAAAAACTTTCAAATGCAATTACCACTTCAACTAAGTAGTACTTGTTTTTCTGACCTTGACAATAATTTGCATATAATTTAAAACGTGTCTTCTTATCAATAGTCTACAAATAACTTCTAATAGAATTGACATTTCACTAAATTATAAGATAAGAAGTTAATAAGAGTATTGTTCTTCCCAGATGTGAACTTATGTTTTTGGAAACAATGTTTTTGGAAACAATGTCTTTCTTAATTTGCCATCGGAAAAGCTATCTAAACCTTCCGCTGATCAAACCATCCCGGAAACATAAAAAAAAAACCAATCCATAGCACGTTAGACGAATGAATTTTCCTCAATAATAGATTAAATTTTGTTTAAACACGTAGAAATTAGCAATATTAACCGACGTTTCGGAGTTTTCATGATGCCATTGCCAAGGTAAATGTTAGGATAATGAATTCTGTGGGTATTATTAACCACAATGAAGTTACATGATAAAGAATGTGAGATTACATTGCAGAAATATTTTAACACGGATCGAGGCGGATTGTACGTTCAGAGTTAGTTTTAGTTCTCTGATGAATAATATCTCGTGCAAGAAGCAATCGAATTTATTTTCCCATTTTTATAGAACATCGAAGCTCCTCAGTAGGTCTTCATGGATCTTGTCATGTTTGTCTTTGTAGTGTTTATATAAAGAAGATGACCGTTGTTTATGTTCGTCCACACGTACGTGTAAGTGTCCGCGCGTATAGCCCACACGAAGCACTCCACTACAAAGGACTGCGATGATGCTGGGAACGAAAAATACAAAAAAAAAATTTCTTGTTATCATAATATCTCGGAATCAATGCAATAAACATCATACCAGAGACTTTCAGATCTTGACGCAGGCAATCGTTTTTCCGGCAGAATCGACTAGACCAATCTACTCAGGGTTATTCTACTGTTATTGCGATATATGGCACTGTGGTCCAAATTGCACTGTGCCTTATATTGTACCATGTTTGCATTGTGCTACCTTTCAAAGGCACAATGTGATGCACAAGCGCTTAAAATTACGAGGACCTTATTTTCTTTGCAAAGTGCCATCTATTTTATCAGTATGGTTGTATTTTAAAGGCTTTTTTTAATTACGTTGGGGGATAGTTAGAGAAAGAGAGATTTGTAGCCAACACCTAGGAAAAAAATCTTTTACCACGAGATCACACAACTGAAGGATAACTGAATTCGCCTTATCATATCCATTTCCCTTTTATTAAGATCGTACGTGACGACTCAATCCGTTTGATCAGATCTCTCTATTTTTCAGAGTTTTACGGAAATTAAATTTCACTCGAACAAAGGCTTGTCGTCGTGACACTTTTTACGACTCTAATTTAAGACAACTTTAGAGAACAATTTACAAAAAACTACGGAATTGAGCAATAACAAATACCACAGCCATGTAGATTAACTCTATCTTATCCATCGAGGCGGATAAGATAGTCAACAGGAAGACTTGAATGACACCTTATCGGTTCACCTAAGTCAAATACGCGAAAACCGATCAAATGCAAGGTAAATTTTTTAAAAAGTGAGGCGTTCTTAACTGATCTAACTACCATAGCTGGGAAGTAGGTGCCATAGAAAAGGTAACTATGGAAGAAACTTTGCCGCCCGATCTTTACGAAAACTTTATAACTCCGTGAACTTACTTAATTTTCGGCAATCTCCAAGTTTGGCCGCTATTTTGAGGGACTTTTCAACATGAAGCGTAGCAGATAACCATCAGAAATACATACGAAAGCAATTCAAATGAACCTTTATTTCCAATTCAAGCGGCAAAATTTGAAATTGTTCGTTAAACTTACCATTCCTACATCCCCATGCGACCACTTCTTCCAAACACTACAACTAGTGTTCGAATTCCTCTTGTCGATTCCACCGTAAGAAATAATCTGTGCCACCCAAGCTTCGACTCCAATGTTAAGTACGAATCAAATAACATAACTGCTTCATCTTCGAGGCAATATCACACTGGTATTTTGATTTTCAGATCGATAAGAACGGTGATCAGGAAGCGATCGCCATGTTTACCTCATAAACGTAACCGCTGACCAGCCGCTGAGTGAAAACAGTCTAGCGCGGGGTACGGTGAGTGGCAGGCTTATCGTCATAGGATATTCGAATATATGCTTAAAAAGCTTTAGGACTCCCAGTCTAAACAGTGAAGGCAGGCTTCGTGGTACAGACAACTTTTATTATTTTTTTTCATAATATTATCCTGTAAATTAGAACTGGTATTAATTAATAGAGTTATCAATATATTTTTAACCGGGGTACCCATATGACCTTTTTGCTTGTCATCAGGGGTATAAAATAAGATATCTTTTCTACAAGAACCTTTTATGTATGCCCCATTGCACGGAATGAACACTATACTAAAAGTGTTTAATTTGTTCTAGGTTATTTTTGCTGTTCCCAAGAATATATGCGAAATGATAGAGATTTGATTCATTCAGCTGACACGTTCTTTTAAGTTAAGGCCCGTGTAGGTTTTTTCTATCTAAAGTCGTGCGCGCGCAACACACCGGAATTGAAAACTCGCCGTAAGATCGCACGAACCTTAGAATGAGTGTAGGCAACTTTGACTTCTGGCGAGATGAAGTGGATGGTTCAAAGGACCCCCTAAGATTTTTTCAGGACTATAACTGAGATTTGTTTATAACCATGATAATCGTCATTATTAGCGGACTGTGCTTTTTACCCATTGTTGTCATCACTATCGTAATCACACCGGAAGAAGTATAAATCCGGCACGTTGCCTTACCCAACTACACAGAAATTTACTCTCTCTTTGCTCCCCTTGGATCCTGGAAACTGTAACAATTAAGATGATCAACAAGAAAGCCTTAATAATTACGAAAATTTTTGATTAACAGAATACAAGAAAAAATCGGTGGGGAGAGTAATTCGCATATCTTATAATCTGAACAATAGTTTTCAATAAAACAAATATCACTGAATTCAATTTACCTTAGTTGTCTCTTGTTTAAAAGTGGCGTTTCTGGGGACCGTAGATTCTTCTCTAATCCTTCTTGTCTCAGCCAAGACTCACATTAACTTTTTTCTTGTGCTTCTTACGGCATGGGACACAGAGAACTGAGGTAAGCCATTCCAAATTTCTCAGTGAAAGTGAAGCCCAGTAGCATCCATCAAGAATTGAAAACCGACATGCACTGTTTACTTGTATTATTCTTAATCAAATAAGGGGTGTTTTGGTCTGCAAATTTAATCATACTGGTTAATGAGAATCATATAAACAGAGGAAAACTGACCGTAAATAATTGTGAACCGTACGCATGAATAAGTGTATTGCGTTGTCAGGTGATTTGATCTTCTACAAAAACATTATTGATTATCAACCAAGCAACCTTGTAAATATTTCCATCTGCAATTAAAAGCACTTACACTTATGTTTTTTCAATGTGATGCGTACCGTTAATCTAATATAGAGTTTCTTCTCTTTTCAAGCAGAAATGTCACGAGATAAAAATAGATAACAGAAAATGTTATTGAAAACTACCTGATTCAACTGGAATAATAACTCCAAACAGCTTTTGAATGCCCTGAGACATATGCAACGTAATTACATCTTTGCCTTGGATACGCTTCCTGACACCATCATAATAGGATACTGACATGTTACCTTTGCACTTCTCCAGAACTTCCCTAAAGTGTGGCGATGCCTATAGCAAATTCAAATGTTTTGTTTATCCTCCTGAGCGAGGTGAAATAGGCCAGTCCTTGCCAAGATTAGCTCATTTTCACTTAAGACCTCTTTAGACAGGTGGCAGCTTATCAAGTGATGTTTTACTTCATCATTACATTCAAACAGTCGTACCAAACCACTTAAGCCATGCGATGAACCAAAGTTTTTTTCCATCTTTGCTATTTAAAAAGCAGTCCTGAGACATAATGAACGTCTCGCTCGCGAACGACGTCTTCCTGTACTTGTAATTGTTTCTAACGCGATACAAGTTCGGGAGATCTAAAGGAACTCACTAAACTTTGTATACTCGATACGGTTTCATTTTCCACGCCAAAGGAGAAGCCTACTGTAATTCGTGAGTTGTCAGTGGTTACGCTGGTGAGGTAAAGAATGGGTTTGTGACTTTTTCACTCAATTGAAAAGACTCGCGTCACTCTTATGAAATGGTTGAACGGAATATAGACTCCGAGCAGTCTCTTATTTTTCTTAAAGATAGTGGGGTCACGCGTATCCTGTGAGCATAGAGAAGCCGCTCCACGCGAGACTCGTGTCTCGCTTCTTTGCCACTCCACGCTCTCAGAGTTGGGCAAAGACAAGACACGTTACTTCTGATGCAATACAAGAGGTTCAGTGGATATCTCGATTATCTAAACACATTTATTTACGTGGTAAAGATTTGTTCATAAATCTATGAATTGATGCCAGTCCTATTTGGAACGAAATGTACTTGAAAAAAGTTGTCTGCAACACGAAGCATGGCTTCGCATTAAGACTGAGAGCCCTAATGCTTATACTGATAATTTAATGCATATGTTCGAGTGTTCCCAAAAATCTTCTGATGATCTGCCCACACCCACCCCACACGGCTCCCTAAGTGGTCCGGCTGCTGGTGCACGCCGAAAAGTCCTCGCAACACGATATCGCCATCTCTGTATGGAGCCTGAACAGCAACATAGAAGCACAAGAAAATAAACAACTGGTAGTGCAACGAACTCATAGGAATACTCGTGTTTTCCCCGCTTACTTGTTGGTGAATCCAACGGATAGACATTAATTATATTTACGTAGGTGTATTTTGCTGATATGGTGGTGATCAGTAACTTTTTATGTTAGTTTTAATTCAAAATCAAATTTTACGCTATAAACAGCAGCCAATTGTTATCACTTGTGAGCTTCTAGCTCGCTGGACTAATTCATAAACTTTATGGTGACCATATGTTAGGAGTGTTTGAATTTAAAACGATCTCGGACTTTGTAATGCAAGCTTTATGGCAAACAAATTAAAACCATCGCTCTTAATTTTTCATTTTCTGTTGTTTTTTTTTCTCTATCTCTCTCTCAATTTCTTTAACAAGTCATCATATTGGAAAGAGCGAAAGAAAAACAGAATCATGGCTTTATTTGCTTTTCTAGCCTTACAGTTTGACGCAGTTGTTAAATGGAGCTGTTGCGTGGTGAATAAAGAGTAAAAAGATGATGTATCTCTATAGAACGTACTTCTTCAATGGCGTAGTTTCGAACTGTTTGTGCGAGAAAGTCTGCTAACTAGCTTTTAGCATCAAGTCGAGACTGAGGGGAATAGGAGTCGTCTCAACATGGCAGTAAATGGTGCCTCCACAAATATGAAACTTCCAGAGCTACGGAAATTTTTAAAGGAAAGGGATATTCTTATTTCCGTAAACGGTAAAAGTAGGAAAGGGGCAGAACTGCTTGAGCTTTGCAAGAACGCGGCTGAAATAGTAGACCCAAAACTTGAAAAGGAAACAGTGCAACGCGACGAGTTGATAAATTCCAAGATAACGTTGGCAGGAGGAAAATTACTTCCCCATCCACTTTCGCTTAAGTTTTGGACTCATGACTTCACCGGTATTCCAGACCTCAGGTTTCCCGATATTAACCATTGTCTGGTTGGAAAAGATGGCTACGATGAAGACTTTGTACGGTCGTATAAAAGTCTTGAGGGTTCTCGCTTATTTACTGACGGACATGCGGATGACCTGAAGTACCGCGGCATAATTGATGATGGCATTATACTGGCCAAAGTTGGAAATGCCGTGCAGAATTTCATCAATTCATCATTTTTCAGTACATCATCCATGAAAAGTTTCCGTTTCAATACTGGCTTGTTATTAAATTCGTTTCGAATTGCTTCGTTAGCAGCACTTTTTTCATATCATCCACTTGTTGAAGGTCAATGTCTGTTTGACAAGAAACAGTCACTTTGAACTTTGTTTTCCTTAAGGAAGTAGTCGTGGTCTTTCAGAGAAATATCAGTAGAAACGCGGAAAATTTTGGTGGCAAGTTCGTCTATGCTGTCATCGCTAGCGTCTTGTTTTCTCCCCTCATTCGACCTTTTTCGCGTTGATTTGGACTTCTTCGGACTGTTTGCTGATTAAATATTGTTGGAACCGTGCCACGTGCTAGCCTTTTAATTCCAGAAAGTGTCTTCAGGATTTGTTTAGTCTCGCAGTGTTTGGATCATACATCCAAGTTCTTGATGGACTTGAACTCCTTATCAGCGCGACAACCGAAGGCACTCCATTTCTTTCTTAGTCTCTCTTCGCCTGGAAACTAGAAAAAGTTGAGGTCCGGCCTTGTTTAGAGTTATTTACGACACAAAACTTCATATTCGACTTACAGTTACTCCGATCTTGCTTTAATTTCAAGATAAGCGCATATTCCCCTCGGCCTCGGCTTGGTGCTGATAATTAGTTACCAGACTATTTTGCACAGACAATTCGAAACTAGCCTATTACAACGCAATTTTTTACAGATAATCACGCTTTAAAAATTTTCAAATGTAAATACCACTCCAACTGAGTAGAACTTCTCTTTCTGAACTTGACAATAACTTGCATATTAATTCAAACGTACCTTCTTACCAAGAGGGTCTCCATTGGGTCACCCGTTAGTCGTAAAACGGCCAAAAATTTAGCCGTCAGGCGTAAAAACTGGCAAATTGAATAAGGAGATAGTTACTTCTTAGCTTCTATGAGGGAAGAGGAATTTTCTAACGCAGTTTCTGAAGACTTCCTGGTATGTTGTCATAGAGGAAGATTAAAAATACAAAGAGTCACTGATTCGCTCCTTTGATTGAATTGGCTACTTTAATTTGAAGTTAATTTTTATTTTCAGTTGGACTGATTTTCGCGCACATGGAATTTATTTTGCACTCGTAACAGAAGTAGTCAACTGAAAAATAAACTTATATTACAAAGAAGGTTATTACACATGTCAATTTCAGTTGAAGCGACGGGCCATTATTATACTTACAATTTGTATTCCATATGCGGCTAGTAAGCTTCAATGTACGATCGGTGGTGACACTTTTGAAATGTAAGTTGCGTAACGAACTTCTCGATTTTTAAATAACTAGTCGCCTGATCTATATTTGGCAAGTTGCGCTAAAATAATTAAATATTCACACAAAAAAATGACAAACGGCTTGAAAAATGCAAATCAGTCGCTCTATTATTCAGCGCACACTGGCCATTTGTCTTCCGCAACTGCAATGCTTCCTTTCTTAGCCATCGGAGAAGCAAAACTTCCTATTAAATAAGCCATCCTGCAAACATAACAGGGGACGATCCATACTAGTATTTCCTTGTGATTTTTATCAAAAGTCAAGTAATAAACATATTTGCAATACAGTGTCAGTTAATAACATGAATTTTCCTCCTTCATAGGTTCCATTTTTTTTATTTACGTGCATGTAGAAGTCTTTCACACACTTAAAATAACACAATTATTTTAAGAAAGCTAATTGTAAGATTCGGCTTCTTGATTAGAACTATCAAAAGCAGGGTTTATGCGTACACAAATTGAATGAACTAAACGAGAACTGAGTGACTTCTTGTCTAATGCTATTCGCATCGTTCATCTGCATCTCAAATCATACACAAAAAGTCTTCCTTTTTTTTCCAGACTTTATTTTCGTTACTGCTTAAGTAGCTAGTGTTCATAGCAGCGAAGATCACTCTCATCTCATGCAGTTTAATTATCTAAGCATCTGCCCAAAGGCTTGGCTAAACTTGGAAACATCATTGCGGAGACAAAGTGTTTCCTAATTAGCCATGCAAAAAGCATATGTTGCGGAAATACGTTTTTGCTGCTAAGAAAAAAGACAAGGCTTTTGCCTCAGGTCATAAATGCTCTTTGCTTCCAGTTCCGAAATAGGAAAGGAAATGGATGGACGAGGATATAAAAGGACTCTTTGCCTTGTTTAAGGGCAGGGCTAATATGTGGAAAGGAGTCCATGAATAGGGATAACAAAGAATAGGCTTAATGTCCAATCCAAGCTCAGATGGCAAAGAAATATTCAACCATGAGGGAAGATTAAAAATGCAAATGAAAAATGCAAAATGTCAGTTTAATATTCCGCGCTTTCGAAGCCATTTGTTTTCTTAAATAATGTTTCCTTCCTTGCCATCAAGGAAGTAAATATAAACTTCCCGATAACTAAGTCATCTTGAAAACATAAAAAGAAACCATCCATGGCAACTGTAAGTGCTTTTATGGCTTGAAGCCTATATTTGAAATGCAGTGCTAATTAAAAGCTTAAATTTTCTTCAATAATAGATTCACATTTCATTTTCTTAGAGGTCTATGGCAGACTCGAACAAAATTACCGATCCTAGGAAAGCTTATTGTACAATTCAGCTCGCTAATTTGAACTATCAAAAGCACGGTTTACGCGTACACAACCTGAACTAAACGAGAACTGAGCGACTTCTTGTTTGACGCCATTCGCATCGTTCATCTCCTGCCTAAAGAACAGAATATACATTTTGGGCAAAAATAGACAACAAAGGAAACCATACGAGCTCAACAGAGTTGTTACACAATCCACAACAGTTACATACCATCCATCTATGGACAATTCTACAGGGTGATAACAAAGCAACGAGAACAAAAATATGTACATGGAAAAGGCGATTCGTTTGGCCTCGCTGAAATTTTCAGGAACTTTCCTAATCTTAAAGGCACAGAATGACGACAGAAGCATTTGGAAGAAAATATAAAAGCATGTTGCTAAGAATAGAGATTTTCCAACTGAGCTGGAGTATGCCTTGCATTCGTCAAAGGTGTAACGTTTCGGATAGGTATGTTGCATGTTGAAGGGTGGATCCAGAAGCAACCATGGCATCAACACCGACAACAGTGGAACTAGAGATGCTATAACAATCCCAACCTGTGCCTTGTTAGAAAGAGAAGCGAATTCCAAACTGGTCATAATGGGAACCTGAAAAGCACTGGAAATAAGCAACACCTTTACCAATAATGTGGAGAGACAGATGTTATAGGTCAGATAACGTAACGGGTATATGATCTTGCAAATTAAATTCGTGGATAAAAAGACATTTATAAATGCCAAAGACAATAAGGACAGAATTGCGAGTAAAAGAACAACGCTAAGTTCTCGATTGGAAGCCTTGACAATGGGACTATTCCAGAATTTATAGAGGGCTGCCAGACAAAGCAATGTAACCACTACACCGAGCGTAGCAAAGGTAAGAATTAAAATTCCACTCGCACTACCATAACTTATGTTGGCGGAGGGTAAAGCGACACACTCTGTCTTAGCCTGGTTAGACTTTGTTCCGATGGGGCATTCACTGCAGCTTTCAGAACCAGCAGATGGGCTGATGGTTCCACCAAGACACGGAAGGCACTGCCAACAACAAGGTGAGGTAAAAGATTTTCTTGTTCCTGGAGGACACTGTTCCGAGCAGTCAGATTTCGGAGGGCGACCAGAAGTAGTCGTCCAATTCAAGGCCTCATGAAATATCAAGCGAGTTTCGTTCCTCTTTGAAATTTTCCATTCTCCTATCGGCACCGTTTTTACGCTCTCGACATCTCCATTGGGTACTTTTTTAAAGCTGAAAATGTCGTAATACGCCCAACCCCTGTCACCAAATCGATCAAACTTGATTTTTCCAGTTAGTCCGTCAAAATTTACTCTGCCAAGAAGCTTCTGCACGTCAGAACTACGGGCTATCTGCAATTTCACCCGATCTTTGGTCTCGCTAAAGCTAAAATTTCGACTGAAAATATCTAGTGCATGTGCCGTGGCATATACGGCGTCGATGATGCACGGAACATAGTAGCTGTAGCTTTCCATAATCAAGTCGTTAGAGCACTGCTCAATTTGGCGATGAACACACTTCTTGTTCTTCAAACACTTCCATATTTCGCTTGTACTGAAGCTCCTTTCAGGAAAACTTTTATTGTCTCCCAGCTTGACAAATATATCTTTTAAATGTTCCTTAAAGCCAGAGTCACTGAATGCATGGAATGCGAATCCTAAAGAGCTCTCGAGAATACCTTCTACTAGCTGTGTGGAAGTTGAAGGAGCATCGCTCAAAATCCACACACGTCCAGTCAGGTTTTGCCTTTGAATCTCTGCCAAAAACTTTGTTAAGTAAATTTTGGATAACCATAAGATCACAACTTTGACATTGTCCATCTGTTTAAGCTTTCTAACTATGTTCGAAATACTTAGATTCAGACTTTCGTGGCGTACAAACTCCGTCAAAGCAATACAGAACGAGTTTTTTCTTGACCTACTTTCGCTAACTACTGCCCATGCTCCATTTCGTCCATACGAATCATCTAGTCCAACGACAGCAACATAACTCCAATTGAAGTGTGTAACCAAGTCAACCATCGCCTTTGCAAGAAAAGTATCCGAAGGCACTGTTCGAAAGAAATGGTCATAGGTAAGGGAACTAAGTTCAGCACTAGTAGCTGATCCACTTATGCTCGAAACATTGAGCATTCGAAGAAATCCACCGATGAATAGCGCTGTGCTAGATTCGGTTGGGCCTATTAACGAAATGATGGCTTTCTTTCTTGTAGCATTTTGGCTTAAATTGACGCAAGAATCAACAGTGAAAAGTTTGTAAACAAGTCCTGCAGCTTTTGAGAGGTTTCCACAGTAATCCCTTATGTCATATCCTAGGGAAATATTAGAAAGAAGACTTGTGTCGTTGTTTATTCGTTCGATTGCGAAGATCATGGCCTGCATGTGACCAAGTCCTCTCAAATTTATCTCTCCGCATTGGCTCCCTGGCTGGTCTGCCGGCTGGTGCACGTTGAAAAGTCCACCCAACATAATATCGCCTTCTCTGTATGGAGCCTGAACAGCAGTATAGAAGCAGAAGAAAAGAAACAACTGGTAGTGCAACGAACTCATAGTACACGTCTCTTCCTTTTTTAGTTGTTAGTGAACCCAACGTATAAACATTTGTACGTTGATGTATTTTGCACATATGGTAGTGATCAGTAACTTTTTATGTTGATTTCAATTCAGAAACCAAATTTTACTCCACAATGGTGACCACATGTAGGAAGTGTTTAAATTTAAAACATCTCGGACATTGTAATGCTAGCTTTGACAGTTTGACGCAGTTGTTCAATGGAGCTGTTACGTAGGGAATAAAAAGAGAAAATTTCAATATATCTATAGAACTTACTTCTTCAATTACAACGCGATTTTTTACAGATTAACACGCATTGAAAACTTTCAAATGTTAATACCACTCCAACTAGTCAGAACGTATTTTTATGAACTTGAGAATAATTGCATATTAATTCAAATGTACCTTCTTACCAACAGTGTTCAAATAACTTCCAGTAGAATATACATTTCTCTAAATTATACCACAGGAAGTTAATTGGAGTATTACTCTGCCCAGATGACACCATATGTTTTTCGAAACAATGTTTTCTAATTTTATCGGAGAAGCTAGCTAGACCTTCCGCTGATCAAACCATCCCGTCCCGTTGGACGAATGAATTTTCCTCAATAACAGATTAAATTTTATTTAAACACAACAGCGACAGCGGCAATCCTCTTGATTGCCAGCTACTGATATTCCTAAATGTGAATAAAAGATCTAGAAAAATATGTAAATTATCCATGAAACAAACAGAGAGTCAGTGTCAGTATCCATCAGACTTCTCCCCTTAACATATTCATTTACCTTTTTACTAAGATCACACGTTACGAATCGGCATTTGCTAACTTATATAATGATCGCAATCTTCAAGCGTTTAACGCAGTCGACACCATTTCTTTGTGCAACGCAACGCAATCCCAAAAAGGCCGTGACCTACACGCGGTAAAATCAGATACTAAGAGAAAAAGAAAAACTGACTCCTTCAAGTTGGTTAGCTGCCTACATTTTAAGGTAATATGTGGGACACAGATGACGCCTCTACGGCTTGGCTTGGCACATTTCAAGTCATTGAGAATTTAACATACATTTAATAAAAAACTCAATTCATATCCTTGTGTCAACTGCTGCTGACAGTTAACTGTTAACTGTCACGGACTGGATGAGCAGTGCGTTGTTCGGCTTCTTCCTGAACAGTGACTGTGTACGAATAAAGTACTCCACTACAAAGGACTGCGATGATGCTGGGAACGAAAAATACCATAAAAAATTTCTTCTTATTATAATATCTCAGAATCAATGCGATGAACATCATGCGAGAGACTTTCACATCTTGACGCAGTCAATCATCTTTCCGGCAGAATTGACTGACCAGACCGATCTACTAGGGGTTATTCTACTGTTATTGCGATATATGGCACTGTGGTCCATATTGCACTGTGCCTCATATTGTACCGTGCTTGCATTGTGCTACCTTTCAAGGACATACTGTGGTGCACAAACGCTTAAAACTACGAGGACCTTAATTTTTTTTGCAGGATGCCATCCATTTTATCAGTATGGTTGTAATTTTAAAAGTTCTGTTTTTGAAAAAATTACGTCTAGGCGGAAAAATTAGAGAAAGAGGCATTCGTCGCCTACAAGCACTTAAAAAAAACGTTTTAACTCGAGATCACTGAGGCCAGCATTTTTTTGCCGAATGTCGTTCGGCTTTGTTATGAAAAAAAGTGTTCCTTTTGAAATTAAATTACAATACTCTCGTTTGGTTCCTGTGGCAAAAACGTCAAAGCGTGCTTCCTGTTCCTGCAAAACGTGGCGTGAACCGAAGCCATGAACATGTCACTCACAGGTACCGTTGTAAGGATTTAATACATAAGTTCAACCAGCTGCGTCTCAAAGACGAGCTTTAAAACCTGTTTACACTAGTCCTAATCTCAAAATACTTCCTTAGCTACACGGCTTTACTAATTAATGATAAATACTAGATCAGAAAAAATACATAATAAAATGAAAAGGAATCATCCATTTTACCTCACAGCCATGTTACTGTCAAGGGTGACATCGAAAATAAACAGTGACAGAAACGATATGGCAACCTGTGGAGTAGTAGAGTTATCCAAGTCCTAACTATCATCGATCAATTGTTTCAACGAAACAATCGTGCACCGATCAATTCTGAAGGTTCAACATCCACCCCCCTGGCGATCTACGGGCATTTGACTATTGTCTTTACCCGTGGGGTGGGGAATTTAAACCTTGCCCGGCTGGGGTGGAGAATTTGAACCGGAAGTGTTAAGTCTTCCCAGCGGGATACAAGTGTTTTATCTTTAAATAAGGAGGTGATTAAAGGTATAAATTCACCTTCGTGAGCGAATGGCTCGGCAGAAGAAAAGGTCTACAAGGTCTAGATTTTAAGGATTGGTCCGTGCGTAGAAAGCCATGATTTCTGAGTTTGCCTATTACAAAAAAAATGAACATCACATCCAGCTCCTGGAGAGGTTGGGGCAAGAATTGCACAGACCAGCCTTCAAAAGTTCAAATGCCCATGCAGGTTGTCTGGGAGGAGGGGCGGGGGATGGGGGTTGAAGTTTCAAATTTTATTGACAAATTTTTTTTAGCAAATTATTCATTTTCTAGAAGGAAGGGGTGAGGAGCAGAATTAATCGTATTGGGGGAGGGGGAGGGATGTATCCGCTTAACTTGGATCAGTATAATTAGTTCCAGGTCCACAGAGAAGAGTGGCAAGTGGCGAAACCCAAAAGATTCTGAAAATACTTTCAGTTATTCCTCAAACGATAACCAACTCTTGTACCGAAGTTAAATACGAAATTCGTGACGCTGCTTGGATTTTCCTGTTGGTGCATGAAAAGCAAAGAGGTCACGAACAAAAACTTCAAGCCACTTCTGCTCTGAAGTCAAAATATTTGCACTCACGCGAACAAAATGAAGACTTTTTTCCCTCTACCTCCCTAGATCGTTATTTGAAGTTTATCCGAAAAATCATTAAAAACAGTTTATCTTCCTGTTTTCTGTTTACCTCTATCATCACGCTCACAATAATTTTTTTGGCTCAGACGCTAGACCAGGACTAAGTAAAGAATGCCTAGGTATTGGAATCTAAATTGTACTACTGACCTTATTAAGGCTATCAATTATTCCCAATGAATAGGAAACTTCTGTATCTAACAGAGACACTCTTATCAGCCCAAGTGCTGCTCCAAATATACCACTGAAATAAAATATACGAAGAGGAGAGCTGCAACAGTTATTTTGTTTCAAAAGTGACACTTTAACCCTCTAACTCTCATGAGTGACCAAAACAGAATATCTCCTTACAATATCAATACAATATCAAGCAGACAAGTGATGAGAATGAAAAAATTTATGTTAAGTTAAGGATTATTAGTTAATCCAAAACCAAATTCTCCAAACTAACATCGCAAGAACTACATGTATATAGCAGACAGTAAAGATAATTACTAATGAGATCTTAGGAGTTAAAGGGTTAAAGAGTATTAGCTTTCACTTAGATTTTGGTAATATAGTCTGATGATCAACACTGTAGCTACAACTACCTGCATTGCATTTAGGGACTCTATGCAAAAGACTGCTTACCTTCCCATGCACCCAAGGTGAAAGTGTGTGGAATATAGGAAAGGAAACTCAATTATTTTGTAAAGTTCACCTGCACAAAACAAACAAAACAAAACAAAGTCAACTAAAATTTAAAAAAACCCATAAGCTCATCTCATGTTTCTATAATATCCTTGTCATCATTGTTTTCTGGGTGTTCTGAACAATCTATTTTATTGTGTTACTTGGGAACAGCTCTATAATCAATCAATTGACAGAGGGATACACTGGCTACATGCAGAGGGTTATGGTGAAATGTGGAGGCAGGGAGCCACAAAGGCTGCAGGACACAAGTATCATCTACAGAAATCTACAGAACTCCACCCAGAGAAGTACAAATGAAGATATCACATTTAGCATTACGTCAAACTTGTCTATAGGTTTCAAAGTGAGGCCAGACAAAAGACAATTCCACCATCCAAAAAAGTGTAGTAGGCATGTGACATTTAGCATGTATATACCTGGTAAGCCTGTGAGAATGCTCTCATTAGTGTCAGGAAATGAGCATCAAGGTCCCTAGGTTTTGAGCCAATAAAAAATGGGGAGCCAGTGTGAGAAGTCCACTCCCCCAATAATTAAGCTCCCTCTGCTTAATGCTTTGAATCTTTGGGGGGTAAGTTTCTGAAGAAACTGTAATGTTGCGTCAGTGGGAAAATATAACAGGGTAATTTAGATTTGTCAAAGAGTTGATAATGTAAATTGGCCATCATAAAGAGTTTCAAAGCTGAAAATTTGAGCATTAGCCCTTTGTCGGGCTACTACCCTAACGGATTTGAATAGTTTGCTCAAAGTTATATTCAAAAAGAGTTTCTCTTCTTACCTGTTAAAACACTGATTCCCATCAAAACAATTACACTGTGAAAAAACCACAGAAGAAAAATATTAATTCAATACTATATCTCAATTGAATACCAGCCCTAGACACAACATCAACAATAACAAGAAAAGTGACAACAACACCAAACTCAAGGTGCATAATTACTGTAGGAGCTTAATTTCCTTAAAATCATCAGATACTTGATTCTGATCTGCAGATATATAGATGCTAATGCAAGTCCATTACCAGTCACAAATGTAGAACATGACAACATAAAGAGACCATGATACACTGGAAAAGTTGCCTTAGACTGTATAGACTGTCAATCATTTTCACAGATCAAAGAAAAATTAGGAAGAACAAGACAAAAGAAACAGGAGCCAAAATAACAACAAAGAACAAAAGCATCAATGAAACTTATTAATAAGAATCAAGATTTTCACTGCATAGAGAAAAACAATCAGCAAAAGACAATAATTAGACAAACCTCACAATAGCATTGTAGAATAATTTATCCAAGTCATTTAATGAATTCTTATTTTGGGATTTTCCATAATATACATAAATGGCTGGAATGAAAGACAGAGAGACATGAAATGGTCACCAAACAAGACAGTTGTAATTTTATTACTATTTATATAAATTACAAAATCATCTGGTAAGTTAATAGAATACTCCTAATATCTTACAAACTTGGAAATTGGCTATACTAAATGAATCTATGAAAACAAACTAGATATATTCACTGACTACATGAAAAAAAATACAGACCCTTGTTTCAACCAAATCAATAATTTGAAACACACATCCCAAATAAAAAAGGATTAATCTCCACAAAACTTCAATGTAAAAATGTTGGAAAACAGAAAAGCCTGCCTTAAAGTTAACCCTTTAATTCCCATGGGTGACCGATACAGAATTTCTCTTTACAATATCAATACAACATCAAGCAGACAAGCAATGAAAATATAGAAAACTATCAACTTGGGGATAATTATTTGATCCAATACCAGATTCTCCAAACTAACATTACAAGAACTGTATATAGACAGGAAGGAGAATCATTTATGAGACCTTGGGAGTTAAAGGGTCCATCTAGCCAGGGCTTATTCCAGTTTTTGTGGCATGGGGTGACTTAGAGTACTGCCACTCCCACTTGGATTATGCCAGTCCATTGCAGGTTACTCACAGCCCCATCCTCTGCCATTTCATCAGGGTTTTCCAACAGCTCTCTAGTACTCATTATAAACCTAAATTTCTCATCAATACTTGCCTGAAAGTCCACAGTGAATCATAAGCCATTTGTATCCCATCTGATCAAACTAACATGAAGTGAAATACAATGAATGAATAAACCCTTGTCTAGGACATGCAAACATTTAAGTTCCACACATGTAACTAATTAATTTTTTATATTAATGTTTTTATATACATATTTACAAGGGAAAGAAGAAAATAAACTCAGGTATATAAAATTACCTGCACATCAGTTCCTGCAACAGATACTGTTGCAATAGCTGTAAATATCAAACTGTAAAGGAAATAAAATCCAATTTAGAGACAGCAGAATTCTTATCAAAAGTCTTATTCCCCCTGCAACCCCCCTAGCAGCATTTGAACTAAAGAAGATTGATTTGTTCAAATTCCTGCCCCAAGGCAAAAATTATAGTAAACTATTTACTTTTATACATCTCCAGATTTAACCATAAATCACTTGTATTCCACAGAAAATACTTGACACTGTGTAAATTCTTCATCCCAGCCAGACAAGGTTCAAATTCCCCAGCCCTGTTCATGGACAAAGGTCAAATATGCCAGGGTTGCCCAAGAAGGGGGGAATGTTGAAGCTTTCACATTTTCAGGATAAATATTTCAAAAATGCAATAAAATATTTGAGACAGAAGCAATGTATTATTGTATGGATCTGTTTGAAAAGTGGGTCAATGAGGGCCTGAAAGACAAAATTAATTATGATCATAACCCCACCTGAATTGTGAATTTGTTGATGGCTCCTAAAGAAAAAAGGTTTTGATTTCTTATCAATAAATTTTCTCTTTCAAGCCTAAAATACTTAATGTATACAAAAAAAGTATTTGGTTCTCTAGAGCCAAGAAGTTCATTAAAGCAGGAAAGGACTCCCTCTCCCCACCCCCCCCCCCCCCACCCAAATAAGATACTACTCCACTGTAGCAGGTTATCACCTCTCAGTATTTGATCGGGATTAGCAATTTTCTGGTACTTCTTTAGTCTGCTGGGTAAAAGAGACAAAGGGAGAGTCATGAGTCTTGCTCTAAAACACAACACAACGACTCTTCCAAGGCTTGGGCATCTCCCATACCAAACTGGGACTGATTACCAAATGATCAAATATACCCTACAGTGATTATTTATAGCCTGCCCAGGACTTTTGCCATGACCTCTTGATCCAAAGGAGCACAAAGAGCCACTACATCTCCAGAGTGGTTCAGGAGTTTGGATTTTGGAGGAGTTTGGATTTTATTATTTAGTACATTAAGTGATCCCTACTTTAAGTCCTCCTCCTGCCACTTTCAGGGAATTTTTTGCAGTGTAACTCTTTCAACATGTTAATGTTTTATATACCCCACTAGTGCTTCACCTGTCAAGAGGGAATTTCATCAACCAATTTTTTTGCATGGAAGAATATTAATTTTGTTTCCCTCTTTGTTTGTTTTCTTTTTGTTCAATGGTGTGGTATGAACATTCATGTGTGAAGTGATCATTATTTTCAATGATAACATCCATGTGTATTTCATTTTAGGTAACTGTTGGTGAGCTATTATTAATAGTGAAAACAGCTGGCAAGTTGGTTTGGGTTGGCTTGCAACAAGGTGCTCTCCTAGTGATCACAAACAGTTACCATTACCTAATAACAAATTGATGAATAATGTTGCTTCCAACTTAAAAACAAGAGCTGCATTGTACATTTCATAGTCCAAGCACTCACCTTTTTAAATATGAATGACTCTAATAATGCCACCAACAACGTCTTTAAGTAACACATGGCACAGAAAACTGGAACTGGCTGTTTTAGGAAAAGAAAGATGGGAAAAAAGAAAGTTTCCCATGTTTGACCACAAAAACGTCTACATAGGAAACGTTTGAGATATGCATGTAACCATTAACTCTCAAGGTGTCTTCTTTCAACCCTTAGGACCCTAACATCATTATGCATATTCTCCATACTGTTCTCTAGACATTTCCTAAGAGCTTCTTTAGTCAGTGATCAGCTACTTGGGGTGATATGGTAAGGAGAAATTAGATGCCACTCACTCTTAGCAGTAAAAGGGTTAAGACTCCCATTTAACACTGACAGCAGAAGAAACAAGTCTTGAGAAGGGAAGTCCCTGTGAACTGACACCTACACAGGTGACAGGTAAGAAAGAAATTGCACAAAACAAAGCCTGATACAGCATCAGCCTCATTGAAGTGCAAACTAAGCTTCCCAAATATTAGATAAATTTTAAGTTAGAGACTAGGGATTGGGTCAAGACTGGCTGAAAACAAAAAAATTTCAAGGCTTCTACATTTCCTTTAGAGGAATCTGATCAGTTTATCATTATTTGAGGGGATCAGTTCAATATTTGTTATTGACAGATCAGTATGTGATCATCTCATTTATTTCTGATAAACACTTTTATCACTGACCAGTCTTGACAGAGCAACTGATCCTGAATAAATTATTCCACTGTACAGCACTGAAGCAGGCAGCCATGATGCAAGAGTGGTGCTGAAATAATGAAATAAAGAATAAATTTAAGAAGGAAAGCAATACAAATTTTACAAGTGCATGTACAAAAAACACAGCTTTACACCAAAATGCTAAGGGGGTGTGTGAATATATAAATGTAGTAACATAAATAACACCAGTTATTATCAAAATTAACTACAACTCCTCAGATGTACCTTGTGACAGGTAAAAAGGTGATTTCAATGTATCCCAGAACATTCAAAGAAAGTAGCACCATGGCAACAGTTCCAGTCTGCCAGCTAAAAAAAAAAAAAAAGACAAACAGCATTTATTTGTAGTATGTAATATTATTGATTGTCTCTCAGAGGAATCACATATGATGTGAATCATACATCACTGGAGAGGAGGGTAAGAGAGGCCAGAGGCAAGACTATTTCACAGTGAAAATGATTATTTTTGGAATTAGTCTTCCTCTTCTAAGTGAGATGATCATTTCAATTTCCTTATACTATTTATACCAGGGGTAAGGAAATCATCAGCCACAGGAAGTTACTGGTTATGATTGTCATAAGTAACCAACAAAGAAATATCTGTTCGGATAGTTTCTTTTCACTCCAAGATCTCATTAGTAATTCTCCTTACTGGCTGACATAAATTGGAATTATTTTGATGGTATAATTAGATAATTTAGTATTGGATCGATTACTGATCCCCTCGTTGATATTTTTCTTTATTCTTATCCCTTGCTTGCTTGATTTTGTGTTAATGTTGTAGGGAGACATCGTAACTTGGTCTCTCTTTGGAGTTAAAAGGTACAGAACGTACATGACATGTACGTGATAAGGGTTTTTAAGGCTCACCTTTGAAAAACTGTTGGATAAGTAAACCTCAGGTCTGATAAAACGTGCTGCGGATTACAAACGGACGGAAAAGTGTCAATACGGTTTAGCTGATTTTATTCTGTGAACGATCCTTTGTTGACGAATCTTTAGGGAAAAAGCGAAGATAACCAGCCCTAACTGCATGTTGCACTGACGTTTTACTTGAAACATTGAGATAACAATCGAATTTATATCAAATATAAAATACATTCCAAACAACAAAAATCGGTAACCTTGTTCACTAAAGTGGTTATGATTGAAAAAACACAAAGTCCTATTATAAGACTTTGCTTCCGCCATGTTGTTGCCATCATTTTGGAGACTATCCGCTGCTCAAAAATATCAGGGAAGATCTCGTATAATTTTCCCGGCGATGAAATCCATAGCATATACAATAATATTTCCTAAAGATTCCTTGGCAAAATTTCCGCACAGCCCCATACATCATTATACATCCATATATGGGGCTTTATTTTTCAGTGTATCACCAGTAAGATGTACATGCATAATTAAGTATGGGGCTGTGCGGAAATTTTTCCGATTCCTTTAAAAACGTATTTCTTTGGCATACGAGATAAGATGTGGGTAGTTGTAAACAGGAACTTGTGTGACGTATTCTAGACACCAGTACTAATCGAGCTGCTGAACAGGAAGCTAAGGTTATTGAAGTGTTACATCGGTCGACTTTTGCTGAAGCATCAAAATGAAACACGTAACAAGAACAACTGTACGTTAACTATCAGGTAAGATGTTATGAACAATGTTACACATTGTGCATGCTTTTTACTAAACGAATTGAGAAGCAAAGTCTTGCGATATTGACGCCGCAGTGAAGAGAATCGAGCTTTGATAGACAATTGCGTCTGTCACTGACACCAGAAGTGGTATGCTAATTCACCAAGTCTTAAATCTTCTATTCCTCTGTATACTTTCAGATAGAAATACTTTCATATTTCAATGTCAGTCATCAACTTTTACGTTCTTGTAACCAACTGTTGTCCGTCAAACACGTCGCAGTTGTTAAAATATTGGCGAGTGGTTGAAATGTTTACTTATATTGCTGCTTGACAAATAGCTCATCCACCAACCGAAGCAATCTTTGTACATTCTGATGGTGATCAAGACTTTCTTTCACGGCGAGGTTTTCGCGATAGGATTCGAAGCTAACGTAAGGCTGCGCTTTTCGAAGTGTTGATCGCTCTTCAGTTGACGAAGCGCATCATCACGAAAGTTATAAATATCGTGCTTCGGAATGTTTAAACACAATGACGGTGAAGGACTTAATTAACTTGAATTACATTTTTTAAAAAAAGAATTAAACCGAAAGACGATCCACAAAGAGACGAATTACTTAGATTCTAAATCAAATGGGGGTCGAAATGAATTTAGTCTGTCTTCCTCCTAAAGCTACGTGTAGAATGGATATGTATGTCTGTGTTACGGTTGACTGATCATTTGCTTTTAATCCCAAATGCGGAGCTACAACGACATAACATTATTTTAGGATCTGTCAATGGCGCCCCCTCACATCTGCTTTTTTTCGCTCAACGAGCTTTAGTGCCATTTACCTGAGGGGGATCACATGGTTTTCAGGTGGGATGGAGGGGGCATCAGCTGTCTACAATCGAGTATTAAATAGATCTGATTGTTAATTCTCCTCTCTAGCAGCCAAACGTTTCCTTGTAAATTAGCTACGAGAATTCAGTGTTAAATGAAGATAACAACTTCTACCTGATAAGTTAGAGTTTTCTCAATGTCTGTAGGTAGGACAATGTATGGGTATCATAAGGAGAAGTTCCATGTTGATCACTTTTGGGAGTTAAAGGGTTAAGGAGTGACTAAAGAAAATTGACTTCCAATCTGCCAAAGAGGGGGGTGGAATAATAAGAATTTTATAAATAGGGGATTCAATGTGACACAAAAAAAATCCTTCCATAAATATTCACTGGTCCCTGAGACCATATGGTACTGTCTTTGTAATTTGGAGGCAAAAAGTAACAGGCGAGGGAGACTGCGAGAGAGATCAATCAGGAAAGGTTTTCGTGAATGTACAGCAAATATGCGGAAGGATGAATCCATATCCACTATTTTTAGGAAGACACCAGTCCCCCCTCCCCTCCCCTCCCACCTTCCCACCTACTTGCTTGCATAGCTGGTGGTTTTGTGTACGCTTCACGGTTTTCCTCAAAGCGATGAGCAGCGAATCCACAAGAGGAAAAAAACTATCTTCGGTCCCAAGCCTCATTGCGTACAGTGTAAGCGCGCACAAAACCGCTAGCTGCACCACAGGCGGCTTGAGCTCCAGCTGTGAGATGATCATCTTGCAAAGTACCAGTCATGGCGAAATTATAAGAGTTTGTGTGGGAATATTTACGACCGCTCTATGCCGGGAATAATAAAATGAGTCAATTTCTCAATAAAAATACCTCACTTTACTTCCACAGTACATCGCTTGTTATCTGACCGCTTACTACGTTGAAAGGAACCCATTTCAGCGAGTTCTCGATTTTGAGGTTTTCTACGAAATAAGAAAAGCCCGCTTATTCCTTAGAGTGGTCGTAAATATTCCCATACAAACTCTTATAATTCCGCCATGACTGTTATTTCGCAAGATGATCATCTCACAGCTGGGGCTTAGGCTTCCTGTGGCTGCACAAGTTACTCATCCCCATTGCCCCGTGTCTTTCATTATGTGTTCTGTGATTTCAACTCTTTTTCTACCGAACTTTAATTTGAAACCATTGTTAAAGATTAATTAGGAAATTAATTGTGTTTTAAACCCGCCCAGTGTTTCCTTCTCAACACAGACGTAAAGTGCAGCGCGGTAATCTTTCACAAAGATGAAGTCACGGATAGCGGGAATCGTTTGCCTGTTTCTCCTGGAGATTGGTTTCCTGACTAATGCGCAAGGTACAGTACACCGCTTCGTCAGACAAAAGCAGCAAAACAAGACAAAAACAACAAGAAAATAATATTCAAAAAGAAAAAAGCCACAAAAACTACGATCAAAACAATAAGAAAAAAACAAGCAAAACAATCACATCAACAACCATGAAACAAATAAACAAGCAGACTCCAAGCGTTTAGTTTGGGTTGCCTATTGTCCAATGTTTAGTCATCGACAGTAGTTCTTTGATTCACAATGACTTTGGTTTTCTTGGATCACTGATCTTCGTCCATCATTTAGAAGAGTCGCGCACTCACTTATATGGTCTATAAGTTAAATGGAGATTATTCCATGAAAAGTGCGCGCGAGCGATTTTTATCCATGAGTTCCGATGCATCGGAAAAAAAAGGAACGAGTTGATGGTACCTCTCAGTGTTAATCTCAGTGTGTTCTCCAAGCCTCGTTTGCATTAAATGTTCTTGAATCTTGGTCACTTCCTTGTTATTTTTTGTGAGGTTTCTTGTTTGTGTTTTGGATTTCAGTGTTTTTGGGAATACTCTCATTAAAATTCACTAGTCTTCATCATGTAAGCGAGGCCTAAAGTTGAAAATTTGGTATTCTGACGTAAGCATGCATGAGACCTTTCGCCACGAATCTGTGAGGATCATTTTATCAAAAACACTAAATTAATTTGATTTATTATTTTAAAGGGGTTCCTGGTTTGACGGCCCACTTCATAAATGAAACCGCCGTTAATGTGAGTTGGAATGCTCCCTCTAGCAATGAAAAGATCGCCAGCTATGAAGTCATTATTTTAGAGGGAAATGCTGAGCTGAACAATATAGCTGTGGACAATAGCACACGTTCTGTTATTATTCCTTCTCTGGATTATTGTAAATCATACACGGTGCAAGTGATCGGAATCTTGAAGAACGGGTCAGTGATAACAACTCCAGCACCCGGGAACGTTACCACTTATCAATATAACACTCGTTGCGGTAAGAATAATTTTCTTTTTTATTCATTTCTGGGGGAGGGAAATGAGATCACATGGTTTTATTTCAGGGCGAGCGGATAGGAAATCAGTCGTCGCTAATAGAGTATAAAGCGGGGGATTATAGAGAATTGACTGCTAATAAAGGAGGGAGGGGGTCGTTAGTATACTTCAGAGCCTTAGGGGGATCAGGTTAATTTTATTGTGATACAACCAAACCCTTCCGCTCCCCTTTCCCCGGCGGCAAATAATGACCATAATGACCAGTCCCCCACTAATTTTTGGTCTAAGTCAGTAAACTAGCGTACCAGAGTGTCTCAATGGAAACACGCATTGTGTTACGTATTTCAAAGGAAGATCTTATCCCGAGTGGAGTCCCGACTTGGTGTGTTAACTATTTGTTTTGATGAAACAACGCAATCGAAACTAAGGTCATCTATTCAATCGACGAGAAACTCTTCTCACGCAGAGTCTAAGTCTCTTCTGAGTCGGCAAAGGGGTCATCAACCTTCATTACTAACTTATGTTCTCGACCCACGTACTCACAGTTCCAAGGTACAGTGGGTAAGGTCATTGATCCATAACGTTTGTGTAATATCCATTGATTGATAATATTCGCTTATTTTCTCTTCGTAGCCGCACCCTCTATAGCGCCCAAGACGCAGAAGGTGTACGTGCACCGTGGCGATCCAGTAACTTTGAAATGCAACTACTCAGGGATTCCAACACCGTCTCTATATTGGAGAGTGGATGGCCCTAGTGCGAATAAAGATGTCAGGCAGGGAAATCCAGTGTATTTAATCAATGATCCCATGGGGTCAGAAGTTCAGACGCTGACTGTAAAAAACGGAAACTTGCAAATCTCAAACGTCGACGATCTGGACAAAGAGAGAGTTTATAAGTGCGTGGTTGAGAATCGTCTGGGAAAAGCCTCAAGCAATGTTACGTTAACTTTGGTCGGAGGTATGGGGTTTACTTCTAGCACAGTTTATATATATATATATATATATATATATATATATATATATATATATATCTTAAAGGACTAACACCTTAAGTAATAAATTATCAACTTGGCTGAAGAATGTTAGCGGTCGACGTGATAATGACCCATAATCGTTTTCAGACAATAATTATTTGGATTGACTGTCTTCATTTTGACAACAACAACAACAACAACAAAACCAACAATTATGAAGACAAGTTCTGGATGTGGAAGGTACTTTGAAGTCCCTACATCTTCCTGAACTGAAAATACTCATCAACATGGACTGATCGGTTTTTTTCGACAAAGTATTGTAAGTAAAACCATAAAAACACTGATAAAGGGGTAAGTGTCTAAGGAGACTGTGGTGCTGCGTCGGTGGAAGAGTATAACAGGGTAATGTAGTATTATGAACTGAGTTGATAACGTAGATTAGCCTCCGTGAAGAGTTTCGAAGCAGACGTTTCGAGAGTTAGCCCTTCGCCATTTGCTCAGACGAAGGGCTAACACTCGAAGCGTCAGCTTCGAAACTCTTTACGGTGGCCAATTTACGTGATCAATTCGGTTGATCCTACTAAATTACCCATAAAAACACTGAACTTTACATGCATTTGTTCCAGTTCACGTATTTTTCAGTTATGTTCAATGTAAGTATCAAAAAAAGTTTTCGCCTGCTTCTTTATTTTATTTTCTCTCTTTTTCTTCTGTAAGGTTGTAACTTGCTTAATCCGTAAAGAAATCTTGCAAACATTGACTTATGATTGTTCACAGGCAACAGCCAACCATAGAGCGCGTACAGTAGATTTTAATTCATTTCACACTTCCTATAAATTATGTTAACAGACTACCCTGAGCGGTACTACATTAACTATCAGTTGCTCAGTACTTGCTGAATCCTGACGTCGTTTGGTTTTCTCGCTAAAACCTAATTGGTTGCTTTCTTCGATTCATGTGAGCATGTTATTTAAATGTTGGGCTAATATTCACGCTTTGTATTACTTTATCGGCAGTTTATGAGACGGTACAAATGGACATTAAAGTGGAATGGACCTCAGAAGTCCGAAAGCATTACCAAAACAATGCTACGCTCAACAGCTTCCTTGGTCAGCAGATTAAATCAGAGGTTAGATCTTATCTAGATGGTAAACATTGCAATAAGCACCTTATTCGATGGACATTTTGCGAGCTGCCCATTATTTTTCCGAGCCTTGTAGGGGCGAGGAAAAATATGAGCAATGAGCTCGTATTGTATGTTAAACCATCAAATAAGGGATTTATTATTCCACTATTGTTTCAGTTTTTACTGTCTTGATTTTTCTTTAGTATGCGAAATACATTGTACGGCCTTATCTCTGCATCGTATCGATTGCATAAGGAGTACGTGAAAGACGAAAACAACACGAACAAAACCATTACAGTGTTCTTAGTTACCAACGAAAAAAATCTCTCGTGCTTTTAAGTCCCTTTCTTTAAAAGTGGAGCCTAAAAAACGAATTAAAATTCAAAATTTAGATCGCTCAGTGCAGCCATTTTGTTGCTCCGGATTTTTGGTCTGCTCTACAGTGTAATACCGCCGCATGTTTTGCGCGTTCTTGTGACCTTATTTGGTAAAATTATATTGAAATGAAGTGATGAATATTTATATGTGATATTCTTGTAGGTGGGAAACTTTTCCTCAAAACTACAGGATATGAGAGTGTCAGTTATTCGCACAGTTTTGAAAGTGGATGTTGAGTTAGTATTCAAGAGATTTTTGGTGAATTGAATGTACATTTACTACTTTTTTTTTACATACACTCTCGCCGTTCGGGTTAGAAGATTTTCTTTTGCCCGAACCGACGCAAGGGACTGAATTAGTCAAAATAATTTGGTTTTATTAACTGAGTTGATAATGTAACTTGACCACCGTAGAGAGATTTTAAGGCTGACGTTTCGAGCACTATTATAATTATTTTTAATATTGTTATTATTAATATCATGGTTATCATTATTATTATTTATTACTAAGTTAAACCCGTTGTCATAGAAAACTAGAGGACCGTGGTTCGCTCTGACGAAAGGCTAACTTTAAATTCGAAGCGTCAGCTTTAAAATCTCTCTATGGTGGCCAATTCAGTTGATAAAACCAAATCATCTTGTTCTACCCCCACTGACCTGACACGAAAATTTGTTTAGACATTTACCCCCTTAATTCATTATTATTTAGTCAGTCTGGTAAGCATAAATTTGGCTAAGGTCGTCGATACGTCAATCAATTCCATTGACAAGAAACCTTTCTACTCTCAACAGTAAGATTACAATACAAGATCCTTCAACTGTTACTTCTAAATTTAAACTATCAAATTTATCTTTGATTTGCTATTCAATAATTTCAAACTCGGCCAGTGTAGTACGCTTACCACGCCATCCATGGCACCTATGGAAACAACTCAATATTAATTGCGCTTTCGTTCTTTAGGGTCATTATGAATCTTTTTATCAATGCGACGACGACAGAAGGAGATCCGTCAGATGAAATAGAAAAAGGAATCCTGAGGATGGCAGACTCAAAAAAGTTTGGTGTGCTTCCTATTAAAAGCGTCACTATTTTAGGTATGCCTTTTACTTCCTCTTTTTACAGTGATATCATGAACATGGAATACATAGTTTCTTCACGCCTCTCGCACAAATCACCTAGGGCCGGTTATTTAAACAGATTTTAGCTGTTGTTTACCAAAACCGCGTTCCAAGCCATCTTCAATTTAACCGAACCATTTATCTGAACATTGATTTTTGTGAACAGAGTCAACCCTCTGATAGTGAATCTCTGAGGATTTGGGTTACACCTTGTATAAATAACCGGCCCTTATAGTTTGATGATGAGGTCAAAGAAGTAAAGTCTGCACCCTGACGAAACTGCCCTTCTACCTGGAACTTATCCTGGTTTCTGTTGCGGGAAGAGACTAGATAGAATGCAAGTCCATTACACATTACAGCCCCCCCCCCCTCCCTTCCCCAGTCCACCGTCAGGACTCCTTGAAAGTTTGCTGATACCCATCTATACTCCTGGGTGGAGAGAGGCATGGTGAAGAGTAAAGTGTCTTGCCTTATAATACAACACGATAAGACGGCCGGGACTTGAACCCGAACTTCTCAACTCAGACTTCAGCACGCAAACCGTCAATCCAGCGCGGATTGCGAAGTCTAACAGACAGATAAAATGACAAAACTATTTCTAATTATGCCGCAGATTTACCTCCGCCACCCCCGACAAACTTGAGACTTGATGACATCCAAGCTAAAGAAGCCACCATCACGTGGCAGCCACCACACCACCCTGAAGTGTACGAAGTCAGTGGGTTCACTGTGCAGATGAAAAAGGTTCTAGGTGGAACTGGATATGTCACTGAAATGTCTGTGGGCGCTGATCTCACCAAAGCGCAACTGACTAAGCTCGAACCTGATACCGAGTACCTGGTACGAGTTACGGCACATAGGGATAAAAGTGGAAAAATCGGGTTGTCGCAGCCATTAGAAATGACTACCGAGAAAGGTGCGTAGTTAAGGGTTTGTATCGAGCTTTTGATTTAACATTGTTAATCGTTGTTACTGTTGTTATTGTTGTGGTCGTTCTTATACGAGTTTTTTTTTTCTTACACTTAGCCATACTGCTGCCACACTTCTAATCCCCTTTCTGAAACATTCTTAGCTCAGTTACTGGGTTCCCACAGTGTCAGGAGTATTTTTCTTTCAATAAATGCAATTAATACTTCACTGTCTCTCTTTTGAGGTGCCTCTTGAAACAATTTCATAGATCAGTTAAAGCCCTGTTTAATTCTTTTTTGACTCTACTGCTTTGCTCGCCTTGCAGGCACACAAGTTGTCGCCATAGTCGTTGGTATACTTGCAGCAGTTCTTGTACTAGTCGCGGTGGTGGTTGCTGTTGTGTTTTACCGTAAACGTCAATTTCCCCCTCGAGACGAAGAAAGAAGGTTTACCTTAGATGAGGTTTGTGTGCCTCTATTTTTAACGTCTGTAATCCTTGTATTCCTTGCGTCTATATCTGCAAATCTTGTGTTAAGCCTTTGACGAGGAATTTATTTCGACGTGACGGTTGATTTTCCATCGCCGTTTGAGACATTCGTTAATTGCATGAAATTGGACAACTGTTTCCAATGAAGTAAAATCTACGGAAACTCAAAACGTTAACTCTACAGAAACATCTCAAAAAGCTTCTAGGATGTCATTTTCGTTCTTTGTTTGTGTGTGTGTGTGTCTTTTTTCTTTTGGTCATACTCCTTTATTTGCCTTGATTTCATGAGTCTGACATAGTCACTATAGTCCCTGCTCTGTTAATAATGTTTTTAACTTGTTTAGTTACAACTAAGGCAAGGGAGAAGAACCTACGGTCCTGCTGGTGACACAAACCCTTACGAGTCTAATGGGCAACACCTCCAGTTGGCTCAAGTTCCAGAGAACTTCCATCGAAATTGGCCTGAAATCCCGCGGGATTACCTCAAGATTGGGGACGAACTTGGCGCTGGAGCTTTTGGTGTCGTAAAGAAAGGATTCCTAATGCGAAACAATAAAGTCATTGAATGCGCTGTAAAGATGTTAAAAAGTAAGTTCTTTATATAAGGTTACGTCTACAATATAAGGCTTTTTGTAAATATATGACTTTGACTACTGCGTGAACAAAAAAAATGGCAGTATGTAAGCTGATGTGAAATAATTTTTTACACATTTTTAATGAAAATGCTTTTCTATTTACGCAAAAACAAAAACAGTAAAGTCTGGATTGTTTCTCCTCAAACGTGCTGAAGAGAAATTCGTTTCCAAGCTATATTTGATGTCGAACTCCCCATACTAATAAAACCCTTCTCTCCCAAGATCTCATCAGCAATTCTCCTTACTATCTGTCGTACAATTCTTATGATGTTAGTTCTGAGAATTTGATATTGGATCAGCTAATTGATGTTTCTCTTTTTTTCTTACTTTTTGTCTGCTTGATATTATATTGGCACTGTGAGAGAAATTCTGTCTTGGTCACTCACAGTAGTTAAAGGGTTAACTTTTTTTAATTATTCCGCCAGAACACGGAACTGAACTAGAGTTACGAGATTTGTTCAACGAGCTTAACATCATGGCTTCTGTCGGAAATCATCCGAACGTGGTGAGCTTGATTGGAGCATGCTCAGACGATGGTAAGAATCATCGCTTCGCAAGATTACATCACCTACCCCTCCCCTAACTCAACAACAGTTAATTGACAACAAGTTAAGGTTAATGTTGGGTTAGGGGAGGGGTAGGTGGGCAGTTGCCCAGATACTGATATTGATCCACGCGTCCAGGGTTTAATGTGGTATGCTCCAGAAAGAATTTTACTATGGGCTGCATTATACACACAATTTGAT
This sequence comes from Pocillopora verrucosa, assembly GCF_036669915.1. Lineage (NCBI taxonomy): Eukaryota > Metazoa > Cnidaria > Anthozoa > Scleractinia > Pocilloporidae > Pocillopora > Pocillopora verrucosa. The sequence continues at coordinate 5,751,491 of NC_089316.1, read as the reverse complement.
TCGTTATTATTTAACATCTAGTTGAGGGCAGACGAATAGATGTTGTCACCATTAACAACATTTTGTTTTTTTTATCATATTAAACAAATAGATTTCACTTTACCTTGAGTCTGCGCAGTAAAAGATCACAGAAGACATTAGAATGAGGCAAGAACATCAGTGACACACTCAGCTGCACCACATGTGTCCCTTTTTTTGTTCTAACCACATTTTGACACCATCTGTGATCTTTTACCTAACAACATGGAATTTGATTGTCAGGTAACGCCCCCATCGACACTTGTAGTCAAATAATATACCAAAGTGCTTGAATAGTGGTAGTAGATCCCAATATGGTGCTCATATAACGACAACATTTCGTTGTACATACCAGCGAAAAGACAATGAGATTCTATTTCAATGCTCCCTGACGCCATCATCCTGTCGTTTGGCTGTGGTTCGCTATATATGGAAGCAAAGAGAGAAAGTAGGTTTGTGATGGAAGCTCCTTTAAGACAAAAAAAAAGCCGTTGGGTAGAACCTTTTTTGCGCAATCGGTCAAGGGGTAAACGTAATCCTCACGTCCCGATCTCGCATCGTTTGTTTCTTCCACAGGTCCTCTGTGGGTCGTAGTTAAGTTTGCTGAAAACGGCTGCTTGCTGGATTACCTTCGGAAGCACAGAGAAGAGAACTTCAAAGACCCTAATTACGTCAACGTAAAAAACAAGGATACTGAGCAGGAGGACTCCAAAGGAATAACCAATGCTGAAAAAACTCGCTTCGCGTACGGCATTGCGAAGGGAATGAATCACTTGGCAAAAATGAAGGTAGGAAAACCACCATGATAAGATTCGTAAGCATTCCATTTGAGTCACAAAGTTTTTATCAGTTGGTAATTTATTGGGTGTATTTTTGAAGCCTTTTTTAAGAGGGAGAGGCGAATTTAAGAGTGGTCTGGCAATTTCTCTTTTCTATACCCCTCCTGTAGATTTTTTAAGGTTTTTCCCTTGCTACAATAAAGTTCTGCTACAGAAACGACAAAAATAGATACGGGTCCACCATGGATTCCTAACGTTTTTTCAATATAGATTCAAGGAAGAAAAGAATGCAAATAGATACGGGTCCACCATGGATTCCTAACGTTTTTTCAATATAGATTCAAGGAAGAAAAGAATGCAAATAGATACGGGTCCACCATGTATTCCTAACTTTTTTTCTGCAAAAAAAATTAATTTCCCCAAACAAATGTCCTCAATGTAACCTCTTCGAGTCAACCGCTCTGAGGAATTGCGGTAATAGGTTAATCACTCTTCGTAAAACAAGTGATAAAGGCGTCCTAGCTTCAAAACCAAGGCTCGTTAAAGTTGAAATTATGAAGTTGTATGTTGAACCTGTTAGTCTTTCAGGATTCCTCTTTCTACATTTTCTGGTACAAAGAGTGTCATCTTCTCAGGGCTCAATGAAAATAAAACTCGAAAATTTTCGTAGATAAAAGATATCCTTTGAATTTTCTCTTTAGTGTGTACATCGGGACCTTGCCTGCAGAAACGTGCTTTTAGGAAAGAACCGCATACCGATGGTGGCAGACTTCGGACTCGCTCGTGATATCTATGAAAGTGGGGCGTACGAAACTACAACCGGGGTAAGACCCGATCCATGCATCTTACTTACTAAACTGATGTTGTCTAATCTTGCAGTTGTGTTTTACAATATACACTAAACATATGGTCCAGAGGGAAACGGTTGGTTTTGTTTTCCCGAGAGTCCTGATGTTTCCCGAGACGAAACATCAGGACAAAATAAAAATAACATAAATAATAACAAAACATAAATAACTAGTTAGTTTCCCGAGAGACCATACCTTAAGTGCTTTGTTATATATTTAGACTTTCCCTTAAACAATCATATAGCAAAAACATGCTGTTGTATTCGGCGCGCGGGCAACAACTGCGTAATTGTATCCCAGTCGGGATACCTTTGAATTATTTGATCAGGGGCACGTGACCAAGAATCAATTAATCGCAGTGCTCGTTTTGCTGAGTAAAAGTCTAGGTACATAACAATATGTGTTAAAAGTATATGAATTTATCAGCTGCTTTGATTTGTAGACCTTGGCATGTAACTGGTGCGAGTTAATTCCGCAGACAGGTATTCTGTTTCCTAAAAGAGTCGAATGTAGTTTCAAGTTATTTTAGAATTATCTTTTACCTAATGCAGGGTAAACTTCCGGTCAGGTGGATGGCTTTGGAATCACTGCAAGACTACTCCTATACTTCTGAGAGTGATGTGTAAGTATTTTATGGCTAAAAGCTATACAGACTGCTATCTTCCTGAGAGATAAAACTTCATTCATTTTTCACAAGCGAGGCACAGAAAAAAAAAATTAATCTGCCAAGAGACATAGAACATCACGCTTACGGATTTCGCAATGCAATGCTCTACCATTGTGCTAAAGTGAGTGGTAAGTTAAGTGATACTTCACGCAGTAATTCCATGTGTAACACTGACCGACAATAATTTCGAAAGTGTCGTGTTTGTGTAAACCAATAACGACGTTTGATAAACTATTTATTTGTCTTTTTTTCTTAAACCAGATGGGCATACGGTGTTGTTTTGTGGGAAATTGAAACTGGTGGTGAGTTGCATTGGCTTCTTGTTTATGGCTGACCCTTTACACCATAATATCAGTATGCATATTCTCCACACTGTTCTTTATACATTTCCTGAGATGCTGACAAGGAGAATTTGTTTGCCAATCAAAAGGTTCCTTCCCTGGTGATCATTTCCTCTATTCTCATGACTGTAATGTGTGATTCAGAAGTGATATTGTAGGGAGAAATTAGATGCTAGTCACTGTTAGGGTTTAAAGGGTTAATATTTGTATCCGTTTTTTCAAGGTAGTCTGGTATTTAAATGCATTACTACAAATAGCCCAAGGATGAAAAACATTTTGAGATTACAATGAAGGGGAACGAAAAAGTAATTCCTAGCGCTGTGCAATGGTTTAAAGGAACACATTTTATCTGTTTATTTTTTATTTATTTACAATCTGTACTTATTTATTTATTCTTTTTTGTTTATTGTCCATCTTTTTCTCGTCAATTGTTGCATTGGCTTTCTAAGTTTTTTATGTTTTTTTGTTTTGATTTTGTTTTGTTTTTTATTTGTTTGTTTGTTTTAAATATCAGTCTCTCAAATTTACTCTCAGTCCTTATGAAGACACATCAAAACAAATTTAAAATCTTCTTTTTTTTTTGCCTTTTGTCTGTCTCTTTTGAAGGCAATGTCCCGTATGCTGCTTTGGGAGGACAGGAGATTGTTGAAGCTTTGAGAAGAGGAGAAAGGTTGTTAAGACCTGAGAGATGCACTGATGAAATGTACGTGAAATAACATTTGTGAGGAATTCTGCTGTTTTCTTTTAACTCACTCCAATATAAACTGGAATCGCTGAAAACTTGGGCTTAATAGTTAAATAACTAAAGGACGCAAAGGTGTCATCATCTGTGGTGACCGCTGGATGGTTAGTCTGCCTCCAGCCTCCTATTAGCGCTGCGGTACGCGCGGCTAAGCCAGCCAGAATTGATTGGGTGAGCGAAACGAGTGTACGGTGAGTCTGTTAGCAGTCTGGCACTAAAATTGAGTATAAGACTCTCACGCGTTCGCATCTTTTGCCAGCTCGTACCTGCGTGCTTCACAGCTTCTGTCCCAGGCCCATTTAGAGTCTGGTTGCAGGCTCCTTGCCGGTCAGCTGGCTGGCTGACTGAGTAGACTACCAAGACTAAGAGAGATGTTTTCGTCTCGTCAGACTTCGTCAGCCTGGCTCTCCATGGCTGCTAACTGCTAACTTAATGGGCCAGTTAACACTTATTCTTAGAGGAGGCTAGCGACTTGAGAGCATGCTTTTTGCTGTAATATTCCTGGGTAGCTGACGTCACCTTTCCTGTAATCGTTAAATCTTAATAGTAGGAATATTAAAGAAAAATATATTTGCATAATAATGGGAGAGTTTTAATGGTTCATTTTCTCCCGGCTAGTCTCAAACTCTTGATGTAACTGAGTGTTATTAAGTTATTAGGCACAATTTGAAGATCGATTCTGTTTTTTTTCAAGCTTACATCTATGCTTTTCGTTCATTTTAAAATAAGTTGAACTTATTTCAATCGCTTTTCAGATATGAAATAATGACAAATTGCTGGCACGCTGACCCAAAGGAAAGGCCAACTTTCGAGGATATTGTTAAGCTCACCGAAAGAATGTTATTGGAGGATAGTGTAAGTCATAATTATAGAGTTACTCAATTTATGAGCAACATTTTAAGTAAACATCTTTGACCTTGATTTTGAGATTACTTCATTAATAGCTGAAGTGTGGCAGCGGCAAACTTAAGGATTAATTGTTATGAGTACTTATCCCATTTCAATATCCGCGTTATTTCATCGATTTGGTTGTTTTTGAGTAACAGTTAATTATCGTATCATAGCTTATCGTTCTACTCCTTCTCAGTGTTCCCTTGTAGATTCACGTCTTTTCCTTTTCCTCGACTCCCGTCCAAAAACCATTTTGTGTTACTGCGTTTTTTTGTTGTTGTTGGTTTTTTTTTCGTTTGTAGTACGTTGCCTGTTAAACACCTCATTGCCTGTTGTTATTGTTTCGTAGGACTACTTGGAGCTCGAAGGCGAAATGGAAGAGGAAGGAGAAGAAGAAGAAGACGATACTCCTTATGACGAAACATCCTTCCGTCGAATACCAGAAGAATTTTTGTCCGATCCTGAAACAGCAACGCAGAGCTCACAACCAGTCCTGGAGCCCGCGAGTCCCGTCCAGTTTGACGGACAACTTCCTTTAGACAATGACCAAGAAGGGAAGGATGAAGGAAAAGGAGATAAAAATACACATTTTTAATCTAATCACGTATGGCTTGATAGCACAGTGTGGGGGTTAACATCCTAACTCCCTGGACTCATTATCACATTAGTTGTCATAACAATAGAAATGTATTATCTAGCCAGAAGTTTGCGAGAATTGGCAATCTAATAAGTTCAGTAGATGGTGTTTCCTTTATAAAACACCTTATTCATTATTTATAACAAATCTCTAAGGAAGTCTGTAACAACCAGGAGAGAAAACTAAGGACTAGGTCAAGGAAGTGTAAGGCTAAGATTTATCGTCACATGACCCGCAAGGCCCCGCATACGTTCCATGTAAAAACACAATGTAAACATCCCCGTATGAGGGCCGAAGGCGATGGCGCGAGCAAGAGCAGGAAAACCTTCCCACCCTGTGTATCCAAATCTTAGGAAGGTGGACCAAGGGGAAGATATGGAAAAATGCTTATTGAATGATTCAGGTCGGGCCGGACGGGAAAATATCTGGTTCCAAGGTTCTCCTTTGCGATGATAGGACTTGTCGTTTTGACAATATGGGCTTCTATGATGACCTTCTTTCACGCACTCGAAACATCGAATACCGCAACGACAACAGTCCCTTTTGAGGACTTCTTTCACACGGACGATCAGCCAACACGTCCAAAGCACTGTTATCGAGAGAGAAATTACCAGATCATTTTCAACCCGATTGTTTAAATGTTGTAAAAGGGTTAATATTCCCTCTGTTACGCTTCAGCGCGTTGATAATTTTGTTTTCAGGAAACATTTCTTTCTCATCAGCTTCCTCACAACTTTCAATGTTTAGCTTAAATTGCATCGTAAAATACGCAACAAAGGAAACTATACACGCCCAATAGAGTTGGTTTTTTCTCTTTCGAAACAGCGAAATTAATCAGAATCATGTCTCGTTTGCTTTTCTGATTAAAATATAAGCTTGCTGTTTGATGCAGGTTTTTTAATTTCAGCTATTGCGTGGCAAAAAAGTCATTTGGTAAAAAAATTAATAGTTCCAGTCTAAAATACAAGAATATTTAATTTGTATTGATTGTCTCACAATGGAATCACATCTGCTTTGTGAATTAAACATCACTGAGAGGAGGGTAAAAGGGTACGGACAAGACTCATTTCATGATGGAAATGATTACCTTTGGAATTAGTCTTTCTCTCGCAAGTGAGATCATTATCTCAATTTCCTTACATTGGTGATACCAAAAGTAAGGAACTCATCAACTACAGTAAGTCATTGTTTATGATTCAGAACAAGCTTCTCATAAGTACAAAACAAAGCAACGTATGCTGGGAGAGTTAGCTTTAACCTTTTCACTCCAAGATCTCCGTAGTAATTCTCCTTAATGGCTGACTTACAATGTAATTCTTGTGATGGTATAATTAGTTCAGGGAATTTGGTATTAGATCAACTAATAATTCCTTATTGATATTTTTCTTTATCCTTACGCCTTGCCTGCTTGTTACTGTTTAAATGTTGTAGAGAGAAATTGTGTCTTGGTCACCCTCAGGAGTTAAGGGTACAGAAGATGTACAACATGCATTTGGTGGGGATTTTTAAGGCTCACCTTTGAAAAAGTGTTGGATAAGTAAACCTCCCTCCCCCCGCGCAGGCATTAAATATTCATTGGTCTCGGAGACTATATGGTACTGTCTTTGTAATCTGGACACAAAAACAGGCGAGGGAGAGTGCAAGGGAGATCAATTTGGAAGGGTTTTCGTGAATGTACAGCAAATATACGGAAGGATGAATGCATATCCACCATTTCTAGAAAGAAGCTCCCCCCCCCCCCGTGTATCGCTTGCTATCTGACGTTTAATACGTTGAAGAGAACCCACGTTAGTGAGTTATCCTTTACGAGGTTTTCTACGTACATCAGAAAGCCCTTTAGAAAACTTCGAAATTGATAACTCGCTAACATGGGTTCCCTTCAACATAGTAAGTAGTCAGATAACAAGCGATGCACTGTGGAAGTAAAGTGAAGTATTTTTGTTTTTTTATTTCTAAGAGCGGTTGTAAATATTCCCATACGAACTCTTATAATTCGGCCATGACTGTTACTTCGCAAGATGATCATCTCACAGCTGGAGCTTGGGCCACCTATGGCTGCACAAGTTACTCATCTACCATTGCCCCGTGTCTTTCATTGGTTTTCTTTTGCTCTGTGATTTCAACTCCTTTTCTACCGAACCTTGATTTGAAATCGTTCTGAAAGATTAATCAGGAAATCAATTGTGTTTTAAAACCGCCCGGTGTTTCCTTCTCAACACAGGCGTAAAGTACAGCGCGGTAATCTTCCACGAAGATGACGTCACGGATAGCAAGAATCGTTTGCCTGTTTCTCCTGAAGATTGGCTTCCTGACTAATGCGCAAGGTACAGTACACCGCTGTGTCAAACAAAAGCAGCATACCAAGACAAAAACAACAATAAAATAATATTAAAAAGGACAAAATACCACAAAAACCACAATCAAAACAATAGGAACAAATCAAGCAAAATCAACAAATCAACAACCATGAAACAAATAAACAAGCAAACTCCAAGCTTTTAGCTTGGGTTGTCTGTTTCCAATGTTTAGTCATCGACAGTAGTTCTCATATTCACAATAATTCTGGTTTTCTTGAATCACTGATTTTCGTCCATTTTTTAGAAGAAACGTGCACTCGCCCATATAGTTTACAGGTTAAATGGAGATTTATGCCATGAAAAGTGGGTGCGAGCGATTTTTATCCATTATTTTATACACAATATTTATTTGGATTGACTGTCTCCATTTTGACAACGACAACAACAACAAAAAACCAACAATTGTGAAGACAAAATTGAACTTGTAGGGTTCTGAAGTCCCTACATCTTCCCGGACTAAAAATAACCATCAGTATGGACTGATCGGTTTTTTCGACACAGTATATTAACTAAAACCATAAAAACATTTATAAAGGGGTAAGTTTCCAAGGAAACTGTGGTGCTGCGTCAATAAGAGAGAATAAGAGGGTAAGTTAGTATGATCAACCGAGTTGTTAACGTAAATTGGCCACCGTAAAGAGTTTCGAAGCAGACGTTTCGAGCGTTAGCCCTTCGCCATTCGCTCTAACGAAGGGCTAACGCTCGAAACGTCAGCCTCCAAACTCATTACGGGGGCCAATTTACGTCATCTACTCGGTTGATCATACTAAATTACACATAAAAACACTGACCTATGCGTACATTTGTTCCAGCTTACGTATTTTTCAAGTATTTTCAATGTAAGTATCAAAAACAGTTTCGCCTGCTTCTTCCAATCTGCCAATCTTGTGTTAAGCCTTAAACTTCTTTTAACGTGACGGTTGATTTTCCATCGCCGTTTAAGACATGAAATTGACAATTATTTCCAGTGAAGTGCAATCTACGGAAATTCAAAACGTCGACTTCACAAAAACATCTGCTTTGTGTGAGTGTGTGTGTGAGACTTGTAAATAAACGAAAGTTAATTTATTATTGAGGAAAATTCATTTTTCTAACGGACACTACATTGCAAATATATTTAAAGCTAAACCGTTGAAACCTTTGAGTAAGAAACGAGGTCTCAAAACACTAGACAGTGCTACGGATTGTTTTTTTGTTATGTTTCTGAGAAGGTTTGACCAGCGGAAGGTCTAGATAGCTTCTCCGATGGCAAAATAAGAAAACGTTGTTTTGAAAAGCATATGGTGACATCCGGGCAGAGTGATGTTCTAATTAACTTCCTGTCTTCTAATTTAGTGAAACATTTATTTATTTTATTGGAAGTTATTTTAACACTGTTGGTAAGAAGGTGCGTTTGAATTAATATGCAAATTAGTGTCAAGTTCAGAAAAATTAATCTGTAAAAAAATTGCGTCGTAATTTAGAAAGTAGGTTCTAGGTAGTTATATTATTATTTTTGTCTCTTTATTCGCCGCGCAACAGCTCCATTTAACAACTGCGTCAAACTGTTAGGCTAGTTTTTAATTAGAAAAGCAAACAAAGGTATGCTTCTGTTTTTCTTCCGTTCTCTCCAATATGGTAACTTCTTGAAAAAATTGAGAGGGAGAGCGAAAAAAAACAAGACAAAATGAAAAGTTAGGAGCGATGGTTTTAATTTGTTTTGCATAAAGCTAGCATTACAATCTCCGAGATCGTTTTAATTTTTAACCACCCCCTACATGTGGTTACCATTAATTTATTACATATAGATAAACCAGCGAGCTAGACGCTCACAAGTGATAACAATTGGCTGTTGTTTGTAGAGTAAAACTTCAGGTTTCTGAATTGAAATTAACATAAAAAGTCACTGATCACTACCTTATGTCCAAAATACACCTACGTACAAATAATTAATGTCTATGCGTTGGCTTCACTAACAAGTAAAAAGAGGAAAGAAGAGTATTGCTATGAGTTCGTTGCACTACCAGTTGTTTCTTTTCTTCTGCTTCTATGTTGCTGTTCAGGCTCCATACAGAGACAGCGATATCATGTTGGGCGGACTTTTCAACGTACACCAGCCACCAGACCAGCCAGGGAGACAATGTGGAGAGATATATTTGACAGGACTTGGTGGCATGCAGGCTATGATCTTCGCAATCGAACGAATAAACAACGACACAAGTCTTCTTTCGAATATTTCCCTTGGATATGACATAAGGGATTACTGTGGAAACCTCTCAAAAGCTGCAAGACTTGTTTACAAACTTTTAACTGTTAATTCTTGTGTCAATTTAAGCCAAAATGCCACAAAAAAGAAAGCCATCGTTTCTTTAATAGGCCCAAAGGAATCTAGCACAGCGCTATTTATTGCTGGATTTCTACGGATGCTCAATGTTTCGAGCATAAGTGGATCAGCTACTAGTGCTGAACTTAGCTCACTTACTTATGACCATTTATTTCGAACAGTGCCTTCGGATACTTTTCTTGCAAAAGCGATGGTTGACTTGGTTACACACTTCAATTGGAGTTATGTTGCTGTCGTTGCACTAGATGATTCGTATGGACGAAATGGAGCATGGGCAGTAGTTAGCGAAAGTACGTCAAGAAAAAGCTCGTTCTGCATTGCCTTGACGCAGTTCGTACGCCACGAAAGTCTGAATTTGAGTATTTCGAAGATAGTTAGAAAGCTTAAACAGATGCACAATGTCAAAGTTGTGATCTTATGGTTATACAAAAATTATCGAACGAAGTTTTTAGCAGAGGTTCAGAAGCAAAACCTAACTGGACGTGTGTGGATTTTCAGCAGTGCTCCTCTAACTTCCACACTGCCAATAGAAGGTATTCTCGAGAGCTCTTTGGGATTTCAATTGCACGAATTCAGCGACTTTGGCTTCAAGGAATATTTAAAAGACATATTGGTCAGAGGGAGAGACAATAGAAGTTTTTCTGAATGGAACTACAGTACAAGCGAAATATGGAAGCTTTTGAGGAGCAAGAAGTGTGTTCATCGCCAAATCGAGCAGTGCTCTAACAACTTGATTACAGAAAGCTACAGCTCCTATGTTCCGTACATCATCGACGCCGTATATGCCGTGGCACATGCGGTAGATATTTTCAATCGAAATTTTAGCCATAACGAGACCAAAGATCGGGCGAAATTGCAGATAGCCAATAGTTTTGAAGTGCAGAAGCTTCTTGGCAGAGTAAATTTTGACGGACTGACTGGAAAAATCAAGTTCGATCGATTTGGTAACAGGGGTTCGGCGTATTACGACATTTTCAGTACTGTACCCAATGGAGATGTCGAGAGTGTAAAAATGGTGCTGATAGGAGAATGGAAAAATTCAAAGAGGAACGAAACTCGCTTGATTTTTCATGAAGCCCTGAATTGGACGACTAAATCTGGTCGCCCTCCTAAATCTGAATGCTCGGAACAGTGTCCTCCTGGAACAAGGAAATCTTTTACCTCTCCTTGTTGTTGGCAGTGCCTTCCGTGTCTTGGTGGAACCATCAGCCCATCTGCTGGTTCTGAAAGCTGCAGTGAATGCCCCATCGGAAAAATATCCAACCAGGCTAAAACAGAGTGTGTCGCCTTACCCTCCGCTAATTTAAATTATGGTAGTGCAAGTGGAATTTTAATTCTTACCTTTGCTACCCTCGGTGTACTCGTTACGTTACTTTGTCTGGCAACTCTCTATAAATTCTGGAATAGTCCCATTGTCAAGGCTTCCAATCGAGAACTAAACCTTGTTCTTTTACTCACAATTTTGTCCTTATTGTCTTTAGTATTCATTAATATCTTTATATCCACGAATCCAAATTGCATGATCATATACCCGTTACGTTATCTGACCTATAACTTCTGCCTCTCCGTCTTATTGGTTAAGGTGTTGCGTATTTCCAGTGCTTTTCGGGTTCCAATTATGACCAGTTTGGAATTCACTTCTCTTCCAAACAAAGCTCAAGTTGGGATTGTTATAGCATCTCTAGCTCCACTGTTGTCGGTGCTGATGCCATGGTTGCTTTTGGATCCACCCTTTAACATGCAACATATATATCCAAAACGTTACACCTTTAACGAATGCAAGGCATACTCCAGCTCACTTGGAAAATCTCTATTCTTAGTAACATGTTTTTACATTTTCTTCCAAATGCTTTTGTCCACATTCTGTGCCTTTAAGATTAGGAACATTCCTGAAAATTTCAACGAGGCCAAACAAATCGCCTTTTCCATGTACATCTTTTTGTTCTCATTGCTTTGTTATCACCCGGTAGAATTATCCTTGGATGGATGGTATGTAACTGTTGTGGACTGTGTAACAACTTTGTTGAGCGCCTATGGTTTCCTTTGTTGTCTATTTTTGCCCAAAATGTATATTCTGTTCTTCAGGCAGGAGATGAACGATGCGAATGGCATCAGACAAGAAGTAACTCAGTTCTCGGTTAGTTCAGGTTGTGAACGCGTAAACCCTGCTTTTGATAGTTCTAATTAGGAAGCTGAATCGTACTATAAGCTTTCTTAAGATCAGTAATTTTGTTCCAGTGTGCCATAGACTTCTTAGTAAGTGAAATGTAAATCCATCGTTAAAGAAAATTTAATTTACACTGTATTATATAGGCTTCAAGGCATAAAAACACTTAATATTGCCATGGATTTTTTCTTATTATTTTCCAGGATGGCTTAATTCTCTTCAACTGACTTCGCCATCAACTATTGATGAGCCTTCGCCGTTCAAATACGACACATTACTGATTAACAACGCTGGAAACTAGCCTACGTTGCTTTCATTTTGGCTAACCCGGGTAAAATTTTTTTACGAGACCGTAATTTGTGGCTTAGAAGCAAAAACCATTTATGACCTGAGGCAAAAGCCTTGTCTTATTTCTCAGCAGCAAAACTTATTTCCACAACGTATGCTTCTTGCGTAGCTAATTAGGAAACATTTTGCCTCTGCATTGATGTTTCCAAGTTTAGCCAGGCCTTTGGGCAGATGCTTAGATCATTAAATTGCATGGGGATGAGAGCGATATTCGCTGCTATAAACACCACTTGAGCAGTAACGAAAATAAGACTTTCTGATCATGAATTGGGAAGGAGATAAACCGGCGATGCGAATGGCATCAGACAAGAAGTCAATCAGTTCCCGTTTAGTTCATTCAAGTTGTGTTCGCGTAAACCCTGCTTTTGATAGTTCCAATTAGGAAGCTGAGTCGTATAATAGGCTTTCATAACATTATTTTGTTATTTTGAGCGTGTCAGAGACTTCTACATGTTCGTAAATAAAAAAATTGAATCTATGATTGAGGAAAATTCATGTTATTAATTGACACTATATTGCAAAAGTATCTATAACTTGACCTTTGAGTAGGCATGTAATAATGGTTAAGCAAGGAATAATTGCACTTCCGGAAGACAAATAGCCAGGTGTGCGTTGAATATTAGAGTGACTCTACATTTTCATTTGTATTTTTAATCTTCCTTTACGACATCATACCAGGAACTCCTCAAAAACTGCATCAGACAAACTTTCCTACCTTCGCACAAGCTAAGAAGTAACTTTATCTCCTCGTCCAATAAACTCCCTCTCCTATTTTGGGACCTGCTTAAGTCTCTTCTGTTTTGAGTTTGCCGTCGGCCATTGTTGACGGTGCCAGTTCTTAAGACACATTGATCAGGAGCGACGGAGACTAGTCAACATTTATTTCATAGTGGCAAAGCCGTAAAAAAAATTTTCAGGAGGCTTAATTTGCGTCATGCAAGGAAAAGCATTGTCAAGTTTCTTAGCAGCTAAACTTGTTTCCGCAGCATATGTTTCTGGCCTGGCTAATTAAAAGACATGGGCTTTTGGGTAGATGCGTAGATAGTTGAACTGTATAAGCCTTAGTGGAGGGGGAGTTTGAAGTAGTTTGGTTGTGTCGTTAAAAAATATACTTGATCTCTCCACAAGGTTCTTCGTTATTCGAAGCGTCCTTGCTCTTTCACCGTGAATTTATACAGCGGTGTTCTTGAGACGTGGCATTTACAAATTGTGATGAATTTGCCGCCAGCCTTAAGATACCTGATCCAATTAAGAGAACATTCTGCTCAGCAGAGTTAATTTGGCGAATAACGTTCGGAAAGTTGTCCACAAGACTATGCGGCATATATTTTACTACATGAGGGAAGATAACTACATGGTCAAGGATACACAATTGCCATAAGACCAGTTTTCTGGTTTCTTAAGGATAAAACATGTAAGTATGGAACATCTCTCGTTTACATCAGAGCGAAGTATTCTGGTTTCCATTCTATATTATTCAAAAATAAAACCTCTTATGCTGTTAATGACCCAATTAAATCCACAGTCAAATGAACACTACATAATAAATTGAGCCTAAATGTCTAAACATGAACTCTTTTGGTTGCCCTTCGAAATTCTCTAGAGGATGATTTTCACATAATGCATACTTTCAGCAGCAGTTGGCACAAGGATATGAATTGAGTTTTTTATTAACTGTATCTTAAATCCTCAATGACATGAAATGTGCCAGGCCAAGCCGTAGACGTGTCGTCTTTGTCCCACATATTACCTTACAATGTAGGCGACCAACCAACTTGAATGGGCTACTTTATATCTTTTATCTTAATATTGTATTTTATCCTGGGTAGGTGGCGTTTTTTGGGGGGATTGCGTTACAAAAAGAAATGGTGTCGAGTGCGTGAAATGCTTGAAGATTACAATCACATTATATAAGTTAGGAGATGCCAACTCGTCACGTGTGATCTTAATAAAAGGGAAATGGATATGTTAAGGCGAGAAGTCTGATGGATACTAACACTGATTCTCTGTGTGTTTGGTGGATAACATATATTTTTCTCGATCTTTTTTTCACATTCAGAAATATCAGCAGTTGGCAATCTAGAGCATTTGCTCCTATTGCTGCTCTTCGTTATCAAAGAATACTACTAATTCTTATTTATTGATATGTATTATATCATGTAAATTATTTCTATGATCATTTTGCGTTACTAGCCTGAATAGCGTAGGATACAACGAAGATGGAAATGAACTGAAAAATTCTCATGGAAACACGTCGTGTTTTTAAAATTTCTGCGTCCAGGTGTGCTTCACGTTTGTGGTTTAGTTCGATATTGCTTTTAAACATAAGATCAGTTGATTCCTATAACCCTGTAGCCCTGCCTGGTAGTTTTACGTGTCTTGTTTTTGAACGTTGGTTCGCTTTTTAGTCCATATTTGTCTCGTTTCGTTTGCGTTGTTTTGTTTATGGACGAAATGGAATATGGATTTTAGTTAACAAGACTACGTCAAGAAAAAGTTCATTCTGTATTTCTATGACGGACCTTATACTCCGTGGAAATTCCAAAGTGGTTATAAAACTAAAGCAGATGCACAAAATCAAAGTTGTAATGTCGTGGTGCTACGCACATTACCAAACGAAGTTTTTTGAAGAGGTACACAGGCAAAACCTAACTGTCTGTATGTGTTTGTGTGTCATTTTTCTAACGGACAATTAATTGCAAATATATTTATAACTAAACCGTTGAAACCTTCGAGTAGGAATCGAGGTCTCAAAACACTAGATAGTGCAACGGATTGTTTTTGTTATGTTTCTGGGATGGTTTGACCAGCGGAAGGTCTAGTTAGCTTGTCCGATGGCAAAATAAGAAAAAATAGTTTTGAAAAACATATGGTGACATCCGGACGGAGTGATGTTCTAATTAACTTCCTGTGTTATAATTTAGTGAAATGTTTAATTATTTTATTGAAGTTATTTTAACACTGTTGATAAGAAGGTACCTTTCAATTAACATGCAAATTATTATCAAGTTCAGAAAAATTAATCTATAAAAAAATTGCGTTGTAATTGAAGAAGTAGGTCCATTTAACAACTGCGTCAACTGTTAAGCTATTTTTTTTGTTAGAAAGGCAGACAAAGGCATGGTTTTGTTTTTCTCTCGCTATTTCCAATATATATGGTAACTTGTTAAAAAAATTGAGAGGGAGAAAGAGAAAAAAATAACAAGAGAAATAAGAAATTAAGAGAGATGTTTTTAATTTGTCTTGTCATAAAGCTGGCGTTACAAAGTCCGCGATCGTTTTAAATTTAAACACTCCCAGCGTATGGTCACCATTAATTTATAACATATAGATAAAACCAGAGAGCTAGAAGCTCACAAGGTTTCTGAATTGAAATTAACATAAAAAGTCACTGATCACTACCATATGTGCGAAATACACGTAAGTACAAAAAACCAATGTCTATGCGTTGGCTTCACCAACAAGGAAAAAGAGGAAAGAAGAGTTTTGCTATGAGTTCGTTGCACTACCAGTTGTTTCTTTTCTTCTGCTTCTATGCTGCTGTTCAGGCTCCATACAGAGAAGGCGATATTATGCTGGGTGGACTTTTCAGCGTGCACCAGCCGGGGAGCAGATTTGAAGAGGTACATTTGAGAGGAATTGGTCGCATGCAGGCCATGATCTTCGCAATCGAACGAATAAACAACGACACAAGTCTTCTTTCGAATATTTCCCTTGGATACGACATAAGGGATTACTGTGGAAACCTCTCAAAAGCTGCAGGACTTGTTTACAAACTTTTAACTGTTGATTCTTGCGTCAATTTAAGCCAAAATGCCACAAGAAAGAAAGCCATCGTT
Source organism: Pocillopora verrucosa (assembly GCF_036669915.1). Classification (NCBI taxonomy): domain Eukaryota; kingdom Metazoa; phylum Cnidaria; class Anthozoa; order Scleractinia; family Pocilloporidae; genus Pocillopora; species Pocillopora verrucosa. The sequence goes on along the minus strand of NC_089316.1, from coordinate 5,735,534 downwards.
TCTTTAATAGGCCCTTACGAATCTAGTACAGCGCTATTCATTGGTGGATTTCTCCGGATGCTCAATGTTTCGAGCATAAGTGGATCAGCTACTAGTGCTGAACTTAGCTCACTTACCTATGACCATTTATTTCGAACAGTGCCTTCGCATACTTTTCTTGCAGAGGCGATGGTTGACTTGGTTACACACTTCAATTGGAGTTATGTTGCTGTCGTTGGACTAGATGATTCGTATGGAAAAAATGGAGCATGGGCAGTAGTTACCGAAAGTACGTGGAGAAAAAGCTCGTTCTGTATTGCTTTGACGGAGTTTATACGCCTCGAAAGTCTGAATCTGAGTATTCGGAACATAGTTAAAAAGCTTAAACAGATGGAAAATGTCAAAGTTGTGATCCTATGGTTATACGAGAATTACCAAACGAAGTTTTTCGCAGAGGTTCAGAGGCAAAACCTAACTGGACGTGTGTGGATTTTGAGCGAGGCTCATTTAACTTCTACACTGCCACTAAAAGATATTCTCGAGAGCTCTTTAGGATTTCAGTTGCATGAATTCAGCGACTCTGGCTTCAAGGAATATTTAAAAGATATATTGGTCAGGGAGAGAGACAATAGAAGTTTTCTTGAATGGAACGACAATACAAGCGAGATATGGAAACTTTTGAGGAGCAAGAAGTGTGTTCATCATCAAATTGAGCAGTGCTCTAAAGACTTGATTAAAGAAATCTATAGTTCCGTTATTCCATACACCATCGACGCCGTATATGCCCTGGCCCATGCAATAGATATATCATCTCGAGATTTTACCTCAAGCAATACAGGTACTCTAGACAAATCGCCCATCGCAAATAGTTTGGGCATGCAGAAGCTACTTCAGAGAGTCAGTTTTGACGGACTAAAAGGAAAGATCAAGTTCGATCAATTTGGTGACAGAGGCTCGGCACATTATGACATTTTCAGCTTTAAAGAAGGACCTGTGGGAGATATTGAGAGCATTGAAAAGGTGCTGGTAGGAGAGTGGATAATTTCAAATGAAAATAAAACAAAGTTAGATTTTCATGGAGACTTTCATTGGAAGACTCCGTTTGGTCGCCCTCCAAAATCTGAATGCTCGGAACAGTGTCCTCCTGGAACAAGGAAATCTTCTACCTCACCTTGTTGTTGGCAGTGCCTTCCGTGTCTTGGTGGGACCATCAGCTCATCTGTTGGTTCTAAAAGCTGCAGTGAATGTCCCATCGAAACAATGTCTAACCCAGCGAATACAGAGTGTGTCGCCTTACCCTCTGCCAACATAAACTATGCAAGTGTAACCGGAATTGTGATTCTAACGTTTAGCACGTTCGGAGTAGTTATTACATTGTTTTGTCTGACTGCCATCTGCAAATTCTGGAATAGTCCCCTCGTCAAGGCATCTAACAGGGTGCTTAGCCTTTCTCTTTTACTTACAATTCTTGCATCATTCTCTCTAGTATATATTGATGTCCTTAAAACCACAGATGCAATTTGCATGATCATATACCCGTTACGTTATCTGACCTATAACTTCTGCCTCTCCATCTTATTGGTTAAGGTGTTGCTTATTTCCAGCGCTTTTCAGGTTCCCATTGTGACCAGTTTGGAATTCACTTCTTTTCCAAACAAAGCTCAAGTTGGGATTGTTATAGCATTTCTAGCTCCACTGTTGTCGGTGTTGATGCCATGGTTGCTTTTGGATCCACCCTTTAACATGCAACATATCTATCCAAAACAATACACCTTTAACGAATGCAAGGCATACTCCAGCTCACTTGGAAAATCTCTATTCTTGGCAACATGCTGTTATATTTTCTTGCAAATGCTTGTGTCCTCGGTCTGTGCCTTTAAGATTAGGAAGATTCCTGAAAATTTCAGCGAGGCCAAACGAATCGCTTTTTCCATGTACATATTTTTTTTCTCATTGCTTTGTTATCACCCGGTAGAATTGTCCTTGGATGGATGGTATGTAACTGTTGTGGACTGTGTAACAACTCTGTTGAGCGCCTATGGCTTCCTTTGTTGTCTATTTTTGCCCAAAATATATATTCTGTTCTTTAGGCAGGAGATAAACGATATGAATGGCATTAGACAAGAAGTAACTCAGTTCTCGTTTAGTTCAAGTTGTGTACACGTAAACCGTGCTTTTGATAGTTCTAATTAGGAAGCTGAATCGTACTTTAAGCTTTCTTAAGATCAGTAATTTTGTTCAAGTGTACCGTAGACCACTAAGTAGGCTTTTAATTAGCACTTCATTAGAAATAAAGGCTTCAAGGCATAAAAACACTTAATATTGCCATGGATTGTTTCTTCTTATGTTTCACGATGGCTTTATTCTCTTCAACTGATTACGCCATCAACCATTGTTGAGCCTTTGCCGTTGGAATACGAAACTGAAGAGCTTGAACCAGTTTTCTGGTTTTTAAAGGATAAAACATTCGAGTATGGAAGATCTTTCGCTTACATTAGAGCTACTGATTCTGGTTTCCATCCCATATTTATGTACCAAATGTTTCAGTTTCATGAAAATTAGGTATTTGTATTGCAACTTCAAAAGTAAAAACCCCTTATGCTGTTAATGACCCAATTATATCCACAGTCAAATGAACACTACATAATCAATGACGCCTAATTGTCTAAACATGAACTCTCTTAGTTGCCCTTCTCTAGAGGATGATTTTCACATAGTGCAAACTTTCAGCAGCAGTTCACACAAGGATATGAATTGTGTTATTTATTAATGTTTGTTAAATTCTCAATGACATTAAATGTGCCAAGCCAAGCCGTAGGCGCGTCGTCTATGTCCCACATATTTCTTACAATGTAGGCGACCAACCAACTTGAAGGAGTTATTTTTTTTCTATCTTAATATCTTATTTTACCGTGGGTAGGTGTCGGCTTTTTCTGGGATTGCGTTGCAGAAAGAAATGGTGTCGAATGCGTGAAATGCCTGTAGATTACAATCACATTATACAAGTTAGAAGATGCCGAGTCGTCACGTGTGATCTTCGTAAAAGGGAAATGGCTATGTTAAGGCGAGAAGTATGATGGATACTGACACTGACTCTCTGTTTGTTTGATGGATAATTTATTGCTTTTTCTCGAACTTTTATTCACATTTAGGAATATCAGCAATTAGCAATCTCGAGGATTGCCACTGTTTCTGCACTTTGTTATCAATGAATACTACTAATTCTTATTTATTGATATCCATGTAAAATATTTCTATGATCATTTTTTGTTGTTAGCCTAAATAGCGTAGGATACAACGAAGATGGAAATGTACTGAAATATTCTCATCGGAGCACGTCTTGTTTTTAAAATTCCTGTTTCCAGGTGTGCTTCATGTTTGTGGTTCAGTTCGATATTGCTTTTTGAGCGGTTGATTCCTGTAACCCTATATCCTGCTTGGTGGTTTTGTGTGTCTTGTTTTTGAATGGTGGTTCGCTTTTTAGTCCATTTTTGTCTTGTTTCGTTTTGTGTTGTTTTGTTTAGAGACGAAATGAAATATGGGCGATAGTTAACAAGACTACGTCAAGAAAAGATTCATACTGTATTGCTATGACGGAGCTCATACTCCGTGGAAGTTTGCATCGCAGCATTTCTAAAGTGGTTATAAAACTAAAGCAACGTGCATGGCCAAACGAAGGTTTTTTGAAGAGGTACACAAGCAAAACCTAACTGCTTATGTGTGTGTGCGTGTGTGCGTATGTGTGTTTGTCAGAGACTTGTGAATAAACTAAAGTTAATCTAGCTATTATTGAGGAAGATTCATTCTTCTAACGGACACTACATTGCAAATATACTTATAGCTAAACTGTTGAAACCTTTGAGTAGGAAAAGAGGTCTTAAAACACTGTCGTGATAATCTTGTAAGCGTATCGAGTGACACTTTATTTTCTAATTCAGTAATTAAGCTAAGGGTTTGATGACAGTTGGATTATTGAAGATTTAGGTGTATAATTGAGCGTAGCACGGTAATGGTAGACTTGTAGTAGGAATGTTGGTGCTATAGAAAATCAATGATGGTCTGAAATAATTAGATAAGGAATTGCTTAGGATAATTGTGCCTGCACGTTTGCGTTAAAACATCCTGTGACGTTGCGTGATGTGTCATTCGTGCAGCAAACAGTGCGTGCGTGCGTTTGTAAATTACAGAAGTATTGATCAGCGTATAATGGGAAACAGCTTTTAAAATCAAATTGACAGGAAATAGCTTGGGATTTTAGTAAATAACGAGTAAATAATGTCAGTCCTGGTTTTACGAAGTTTAGGCGTGTATTTCCGTTATAATAGCAGATTAATAGATGTGCTATCTTGTAACAAACGACTTGAGAATTAAGATCGTTTGAATGTAGAAAGTTCGGGTACTTCGGGGTTGGAAGCTGAATAATGGGACCTCGATTATTCGTTATTCATTATTCTTCGGATTTTTTTTTCGAATTATTCATTATTGTTTTTTAAATTTTGTTTGGTATTCATTCTTCCCTATTCCTTGAACGTAAGCAAGATTTCTCCATGTTAGACTCGAAATACATACATTTGATTATAAGTACCCCTCTGTCGCACCATAGTACACGGTACTGCCACACCGTGCTACACATGGTGACCTTTTTGTCAAACTAAGCTGGTGTTGTATATTTCGGTGCTATGGTTGTTATTATTATCACAATGTATTTTTCGCTTTAACGGCAACTAGTCTTTTCCGCAGGCAACTCCATCGTCGCGCATACCTTTCTTGCTCCAGTTATTGGTGACAAATCTATACAAACATAACCTGAATAATGTTTGGAAAAAACCACAATATAGGCAAAAGCTAAAAGACATCTGTATGGAGCTTTTACATGATGAAGTGGGACTTGGTAGGTAAAAAAATAAAAGACTTGTCTCGATCAACAAGCATAATGCTTGCATTTGTGTTCACTCGTTTATAGCTCAAGCTGATACTTAAGTTAAAGGAAAACTGTTCATTACAAGATATCAAATAAATTTTCTCTTTCTTATATTCTTGATGAAACAATGTAGCTCCAAATGCATTGCCACTGGCTGTTTTGCAAACTTAGGTTAAGCCCAAACTTGCAAGCACGTAGATTGCAAAATCTGTCAAAAGACAACAAAAAATAACTATGATGCCTATCTTGACAGGTAAAATGGGCTGTCACACAATTCGAAGTAATGTAACAGTACAGCAAATGGTTTGAACCTGAGGGTAACATTTAATAGTGTAGCTTGATCGTCCGGGTGAGCGTAGTCGGACTGTTGTCGGTAATGGTGACTGACGTTTCGACAACCTGAGCGGAGTCATCATCAGAGTCAAGTGAAAGGTTGTTGTCAGTCGAATGTACTTAGTCCGGTTTGTATAAACTGATTGGTCAGTTTTGCCGCGATGTTATTGGCTGTAAGACTCAAGTGGCGTAGGTCAGTCGTGATTGGTCGGTTTGGATCCGTTAGTGAAGGTAGGTCGTTCTGTTCGGTTCGACTACACTCACCCGGACGATCAAACCACACTGTTAATATAACAATCACGAGCAGGTCACAAAATAACTTGAAACATTTCAACAACAGCTCAAAACGTCAAAAGAACGTCAGAAAAAAAAGGTAAAAGCCGAAAAAAAAAACAGGTTTTAAAAAAAAGGAGATCAAAGCGGACTGTTATCGAAGATAAATCTAACGAACACTGGACCAATGTTAGTCACGTTGGTATCAATTAGTACGATCATGAAATTTACAAAGCTTTAAAGCCTGATTTCGGCAATTGGATTGCTACATTTCCAGTTGCATTTTAAGAGTTCATAATTACTGATAGGAAATACGTGACCCAGCCCGTTTATCCGGTCTACCCATTTTGAATTAGCAAAGAGTATCCTCAACATGTCTGGTTATAAATCAAAACAGCTGTAAGTGTGTTGCTGAACGCCCCGACCTGGTGCTGACAAGCATACGTTTAGGAGGTTAATAAGACGCATCCTCATCGGACAATTTTTCAGGTTCGACGAGTTCGTCGTCACAGTCAATGTCACTGTTATCGCCACCTTTCAACAGTCATTCGATTCTATTCGCTTCCTCTTGAGGAAGCTTGTAAGATCTTAATCCGGAAGCATCAGTAATGATCTCGATTATACGCACACGGTCTATAATGGTGTACGGTGAGTTCCTATCGTCTCCGTAAGCCTCAGAGAAAACGAACTTGTCGCCAGTGTCACTGTTGTCGAGCCACAAAACGTGCTTGACGTTGTCAGTAAACATTAGTTCATTTCCCCTTCTCTCCTTAACGAGGAGATCCTTTAAAAGCAGGGCGAGCAAAAACCCCTACTGTTTGGCATAAGGAAGATGGCAATTGCAAGTGTCTTCTTTGCCCTTGTCCCTTACAGAATGTTGTCTAACACTTCTCCCTGGAGATGTTGCAAAGCCCCTCCTCTCTCTTGTTTCTTCAAGGGTCATTCTCGCTATTCCTTCTTCAATCAACGTTACAGGTGGCTTGGGAGGAGGAGAGGAATCCACGACTTTGTTCGGGTAATAGCTCTAAGGGCCGTTCTCTTCTAAACTTTTGGAGCTAATTTTAAAAAAAGAATCCTTCAAAATCAATTTCTCCAAATGTCTTTTACTATTATCTGATCATAATCGATCTACATGGGAACTGCTTCGCAGCGTTTGTAATCGTTAACTTGATCTGGACTTAGTAGTTTCCCAATAACGATGCACGCCACTTTATGATCATGATGCGAGGAAATGTCTTACTGGAATTCTCCGATTATTTCGTCGAAATACGCACATAGCATAGAAATCCGTACCTCAATTTATCCTTCCGGCGTCTTTTAAGCGATCGCGACCTGGATATGGAGAAAGAAAAAGGGAGGAATGGTCAAAAAAATTTTGTGCTCATGTCATGAAGAAGTTTATTTGAAGTTTCTGATTGACTATTCATTATCGTCATCATCGTATCACAAATCGATCTCAAAATCTGTTTGGTACTGATCTGCTGGTTGACCGCCTTGAACGGTGCCGTCTTTCAGGTGAGCAGGAATGTTTGTTGAGGGAAAAATGTTTATCATATCCAAAGCATAAAAAAGATAGATTCTAAAAGACTTGAAATCGGTGCATGTTTGAAACAAACAAAATAGATATAAAAAATTGCCTTACCGTTGGTCGTGACTTCCTTTTTTCTCGTTCTTGCTTTTACCCATTATTACCCTTGCGAAACTGACCCGACACGACCTCTACAAAGATAATCACCAAGCAACTTCCACGCGAATCAAAGAGAAAACCTGTCAAGCTGTCAAACTGTCAAGCTGTGAAGTTGTCTTACAACTCGAAACACATCCGGCCGGAAGTTTCGCTGGGAGACTTTTTGCGTCTCTTGTAGTTTTACTTTGCACATTATTGATTTCACTTTTAAAAAAAACTTCTCAAGATACATCAGAAAATACATAACCAAGACAATCGAATATGAAAGCGGTATTTATTTTTCCATTGGCACGACTACGTTATTCATTATTCCGAGGTTTCCAAACCTAATAATTCATTATTTACTTTTAACTTAAACCCGTTATTCATTATTCATTATTCAGCATCCACTCATAAGGATATTGTATGGATCGTAAAATAAACGCAAGAAAGCTGAAAGATACAGTCCTATTGATTGTCGAAGCAGCGCTCCGCAGAGATCGGATTGTTTTTTGTTATGTTTCTGCGATGGTTTGATCAGCGGAAGGTCTAGCTAACTTCTCCGATGGCAATATAAGAAAATAGAGTTTCGAAAAACATATGGTCACATCTGGGCAGAGTGATGTTCTTTTAATTTAGTGAAATATTTAATTATTTTATTAGAAGTTATTTTTACATTGTTGGTAAGAAGGTAAGTTTGAATTAATATGCAAATTATTGTCGAATTCAGAAAAATAAGTCCTATTTAGTTGGGGTGGTATTTGCATTTGAAAAAAAAAAAATTGCGTTGTAATTAAAGAAGTTTTATACAGATATATTATTGTTTTTTCTCTTTATTCACCACGCAACAGCTCCATTTAACAACTGCGTCAAACTATCAAGTTAGTTTTCAATTATAAAAGCAGACAAAGGCATGGTTCTGTTTTTTTTTTTTTTTTTTTCGTTCTTTTCATTATATATGGTAACTTGTTTGAAAAATTGAGAGGGAGAGAGAGAGAAAAAAAGAAGAGAAAATCAAAACTTAAGAGCGATGGTTTCAATTTGTTTTAAGATAAAGCTAGCATTACAATGTCCGAGATCGTTTTAAACTCATACACTCGTAACATATGGTCACCATCTATTTATAGTTTATAAATTAAACCAGCGAGCTAGAGGCTCACAAGTCATAATAATTGGCTGTTTTTTGTGAAGTAAAATTTGGTTTCTGAATTGAAACTAACATTAAAGGTACCGATCACTACCTTATGTGCAAAACACACTTACGCACAAATAACTGATGTCTATCCACTCGATTCACCAACAAGTAAACGGAGAAAAGACGAGTATTGCTATGAGTTCGTTGTACTACCAGTTGTTTCTTTTCTTCTGCTTCTATGCTGCTGTTCAGGCTCCATACAAAGAAGGCGATATCATGTTGGGCGGACTTTTCAGCGTGCACCGGCCGGCAGACCAGCCAGGGAGCCAATGTGGAGAGTTACATTTGAGAGAACTTGGTCGCATGCAGGCCATGATCTTCGCAATCGAACGAATAAATAATGACACAAGTCTTCTCTCGAACATTTCCCTGGGATATGACATAAGGGATTACTGTGGAAACCTCTCAAAAGCTGCAAGACTTGTTTACAAACTTTTAACTGTTGATACTTGTGTAAATGTATGTCAAAATGCTACAAGAAAGAAAGCCATCATTTCTTTAATAGGCCCGTACGAATCTAGCACAGCGCTATTCATTGGTGGAATTCTTCGGATGCTCAATTTTTCGAGCATTAGCGGATCAGCTACTAGTGCTGAACTTAGCTCACTTGCCTATGACCATATATTTCGAACAGCACCCTCGGACCAGTTTCTTGCAAAAGCGATGGTTGACTTGGTTACGCACTTCAATTGGAGTTATGTTGCTGTCGTTGGACTAGATAATTCGTATGGACGAAATGGAGCATGGGCAGTAGCTAGCGAAAGTACGTCAAGAAAAAGCTCGTTCTGCATTGCTTTGACACGGTTTGTACGCCACGAAAGTCTGAATCGGAGTATTTCGAATATAGTTAGACAGCTTAAACAGATGGACAATGTCAAAGTTGTGATCTTATGGTTATACGGAAATTACCAATCGAAGTTTTTGGCAGAGGTTAAGAGGCAAAATCTAACTGGACGTGTATGGATTTTTAGCGAAGCTCCTTTAACTTCCACACTGACAGTAGAAGGTATTCTCGAGAGCTCTTTAGGATTCGCACTCCATGAATTCAGCGACTCCGGCTTCAAGGAATATTTAAAAGATAGATTGGTCAAGGAGAAAGACAATAGAAGTTTTCCTGAATGGAACGACAGTACAAGCGAAATATGGAAGCTTTTGAGGAGCAAGAAGTGTGTTCATCGCCAAATTAAGCAGTGCTCTAACAACTTAATTAAAAAAATCTACAACGCCAATGTTCCGTGCATTATCGACGCCGTATATGCCGTGGCACATGCACTAGATATTTTCTATCGAAATTTTAGCCATAACGAGACCAAAGATCGGAGGAAATTGCAGATAGCCTATAGTTCTGACGTGCAGAAGCTTCTTAGCAGAGTTAGTTTTCACGGACTAACTGGAAAAATCGAGTTCGATCGATTTGGTGACAGGGCCTCGGCGTATTATGACATTTTCAGCTTTGAAAAAGTATCTAATGGAGATGTTGAGAGCATAAAAATGGTGCGAAAAGGAGGATGGAACAATTCAAAGAGGAACGAAACTAGCTTGATATTTCATGAAGCTCTGAATTGGACGACTACATCTGGTCGCCCCCCGAAATCTGAATGCTCGGAGCGGTGTCCTCCTGGAACAAGGAAATCTTTTACCTCTCCTTGTTGTTGGCAGTGCCTTCCGTGTCTTGGTGGAACCATCAGCCCATCCGCTGGTTCTGAAAGCTGCAGTGAATGCCCTTCCGGAACAATGTCCAACCAGGCTAAAACAGAGTGTGTCGCTTTACCCTCCGCCAACATAAGTTATAGTAGTGCGAGTGGAATTGTAATTCTTACCTTTGCTACGCTCGGTGTAGTTGTTACCTTGCTTTGTCTGGCTGCCCTCCATAAATTCTGGAATAGTCCCATTGTCAAGGCTTCAAATCGAGAACTAAGCCTTGTTCTTCTACTCGCAATTCTTTCCTTATTGTCTTTGGCATTCATAGATGTCTCTGTGTCCACGAATACAATTTGCATGATCATATACCCGCTACGTTATCTGACCTATAACTTCTGTCTCTCCATCTTACTGGTAAAGGCGTTGCTTATTTCCAGTGCTTTTCGGGTTCCCATTTTGACCAGTTTGGAATTCACATCTCTTCCAAACAAAGCACAAGTTGGGATCGTTATAGCATCTCTAACTCCACTGTTGTCGGTGTTGCTACCGTGGATGCTTTTGGATCCACCTTCTAAAAAGGAACACATCCATCCAAAACGTTACACCTTTAATGAATGCAAGGCATACTCCAGCTCAGTTGGAAAATCTCTATTCTTGGTAACATGCTTTTATATTTTCTTCCAAATGCTTCTGTCCTCGTTCTGTGCCTTTAAGATTAGGAACATTCCTGAAAATTTCAGTGAGGCCAAACGAATCGCTTTTTCCACCTACATATTTTTGTTCTCATTGCTTTGTTATCACCCAGTAGAATTGTGCTTGGATGGATGGTATGTAACGGTTGTGGATTGTGTAGCAACTCTGTTGAGCGCGTATGGCTTCCTTTGTTGTCTGTTTTTGCCCAAAATGTATATTCTGTTCTTTAGGCAGGAGATGAACGATGTGAATGCCATCAGACAAGAAATAACTCAGTTCTCGGTTAGACCAGGTTTTGTACGTGCAAACCGTGCTTTTGATAGTTTTAATTAGCGAGCTAAATCGTACAATAAGCTTTCTTAAGATCGGTGATTTTGTACCAGTGTGCCATATACTTCTTAATAAACAAAATTTGAATCCATTATTGAAGAAAATATAAGCTTTTAATGAGCACTGCATTACAAATATAGGCTTCAAGGCATAAAAACACTTATGGTTGCCATGGATTGTTTCTTTGTATGTTCTCAGGATGGCTTAGTTATCGGGAATTTTAAATTTGCTTCCCTGATGGCATGGAAGGAAATATTATTTAAGAATACAAATGGCTACGAAAGCACGAAATAATAAACAGACATTTTGCATTTTTCATTTGCATTTTTAATCTTCTCTCTTGATTGAATATTTCTTTGGCATCTGTGCTTGGATTCGACTTTAAGCCTATTCCTTATTTATGGACTAATTTCCACATATTAGCCCTTCCCTCAAACAAGGTAAAGAGTCCTTTTATATTCTCGTCCATCCATTTCCTTTTCCTATTTCGGGACTGAAGGAAAAAGCATCTATGACCTGAGCCAAAAGCCTTGTCTTGTTTTTTAGCAGCAAAACTTATTTCCGCAACATATGCTGCTTGCATGACTAATTAGGAGACACTTTGCCTCCACAATGATGTTTCCAAGTTTAGCCAAGCCTTTGGGCAGATGCTTAGATAATTAAACTGCATGAGGATGAGAGTGATCTTCGCTGCTATGAACACTAGCTACTTAAGCAGTAACTAAATAAATTGTGAAAAAAAAAAAGGAAAAAAAAGAGATGACTTTCTGTGCATGAATTGGGAAGGAAATGAACGATGCGAATAGCATCAGACAAGAAGTCACTCAGTTCTCGTTGAGTTCATTTAAGTTGTGTAGGCGTAAACCCTGCTTTTGATAGCTCTAATTAGGAAGCTGAATCGTACAATTTGCTTTCTTAAAATCATTTTGTTATTTTGAGTTGTGTCAATGGAGAAAAATTCATTTTATTAACTAACACTGTATTGTAAATATATATATTACTTGACTTTTGATAAAAATCACCAGAAATACTAGTAAAGATCGTCCCTTGTTATGTTTGCAGGATGGCTTATCTGGTTGGAGGTTTTGCTTCCCCGATGGCTAAGAAAGGAAGCATTGCGGTTGAGGAAGACAAATGGTCACGTGTGCGCTGAGTAATGGAGTGACTCTTTGCATTTTTAATCTTCCTTTATGACAACATACCAGGGAGTCTTCAGAAACTGCATTAGACAAATTTTTCTTCCCTTATACAAGCTAACAAGTAACTACCTCCTCTTTCAATAAAGGTCTAGCTAGCTTCTCCGATGGCAAAATATGAAAACATTGTTTTCAAAAACATAAGGTCGCATCTGGGCAGAATGATGTTTCTATTAACTTTCTGTCTTACAATTATGTGAAATATTTATTTATTTTATTGGAAGATATTTATACACTGTTGGTACAGGGTCTCACTGGGGTGATGGCTTTTACGGCTACCGGTTAAAATTTTGGCCAATTTACAGTAAACGGTTAACACCTTTCCATTGCTTCCACCATACATATTTTTTACAGTTAACTTTTTTTACGACTAATGTTTAAAATTTGTCATTTTTTTGGCTGTGTTACGGTTAACGATTAACCCAGTGGAGACCCTCTTGGTAAGAAGGTACGTTTGAAAATTATTGTCAAGTTCAGAAAAATAATTTCTAATTAGTTGGATTGGTATTTGCATTCGAAAATTTTTAATTTTTAAATTTTAAAAAGTTGCTTTGCGCTAGTCTAGTTTCGAATTGCTTGTGCGAGATAGTCTGGTAACTAATTATCAGCACCAAGCCGAGGCTGAGTGGAATACGCGCTTATTTTGAAAGCAAGATTGGAGTGACTGTAAGTCGAATATGAAGATTTTGTCCGATCCTGAAACAGCAACACAAGGCTCACAACCAGTCCTGGAGCCCGCGAGTCTATTCCAGTTTGACGGACAACTTGCTGCAGACAATGAATGGGAAGGGAAGGATGAAGGAAAAGGAGATAAAAATACACATTTTTAATCTTATCATATATGGCTTGATAGCAAAGTGTGGGGGTTAACATCCTAACCCCCTGGAAACATTATCACATTAGTTGTTATAACAATAGAAATATCTTATCCAGCCAGCAGTTCGCGAGAATTGACAATCTAATAAGCTCAGTAGATGGTGTTTCCTTCATAAAACACATCATTCTCTTCACAAATCTCCGAGGAAGTCTGTAACAGCTAGGAGAGAAAATTAAGGACTAGGTCAAGGAAGTGTAAGGCTAAGAGATATCGTCATATGACCCGCAAGGCCCGGCATACGCTCCATGTAAAAACTTAATGTAAACATCCCCGTAAGAGGGCCGAGGGCAACGGCGCGAGCAAAACCAGGAAAAGCTTGTGTATCCAAATCTTAGGAAGGCGGACCAAGGGGAAGATATGGAAAAATGCTTATTGACTGATTCAGGTCGGACCGGACGGGAAAATATCTGGTTCCAAAGTTCTCCTTTGCGATAACAGGACTTGTCGTTTTGACAATATGGGCTTCTATGATGACCATCTTTCACGCTCTCGAAACATCGAATACTGTCAACGACAATAGTCCCTTTTAAGGACTACTCTCACAAGGACGATCACTTAACAAATCCAAAGCGCTATTATCGAGAGAGAAATTACCAGATCACCATCGAGGTTAACGAAATTTTGGTAGAATACACTTTGGCCTGGTCAATTTTATGATGCTGCACATGTAGTTTGTAAAGGAGAGTTACATGAATTTTTCTTTTTAATAATCTTCCTTTTAATGCGAGTCTCTGGAATATTCTCAATATTTTACTTTTAGAATGAATTAAACGTTTCATAAACTCCACCAGTTCTCACAATTACAATGAACCTTCGTGGGCGCACTAAGCGGATCCTTTCACTAAGAAAAGTAGTCTCCACAATAGGCCATTTCCGAATTAGCTTTTGCCTCTTTTTCAAAACGAAGCCTGGTGCTCAACTATTCGCATGAAAAAGACATCAATTTGTCTGTGAATGAAAACTTAAAATCATATGAAAGGATGAGCACCAGGTCTCGCTTTGAAAATGAGGCCGACGGTGATTCGGAAATGGCCTATTACATTTTTTACATTTTGAAGTGTTCCCCTCGCTTGTAATTTGGTGAGGACATATGTATTGTGTTTTTTACTTCGTTAAATAATATGACATTTATTTACCAACTGACAGTGCCCTTGAAGTGAGAGAAGCGCATCCGACAAGGCAAATTTGAGGATTTATGCTGCTGAGGATCGAAGAAAAGGAAAGGCAAAAAGCTCGCGCAAGAGATTTACCAATGATGTTTCTATAACAGTAAGATAATTACATTTCCTTCTCTCTGTTAAAAAGATGTTAATTTATTCTGATTTTCTAGTGTAAATAGCGAAGTCTTTTTGGCAGGTGTAAAGGCTATTGCAACTCTTAGATAAGGGCTGTGAAAACTGAAAACTTTCTTACACCAATCAACCGGAATGCTCGATAAAAATTGATAGAAAAATTTCACATTCAGTGGGATTGTAATAAGAAATGAAGAAGCTAAGGAGATTTGCTTTCGATTTTATCAGTTTTTTGTAGCTGACACACGGCTTCGATCTACTTTAACCAAACTTCCGAGATAAATTCGGTAGTCGTCTTTAATTGGTTTTTAAAGCCTTGGTTTTCATGTTCTCGTTTTGATGTTGTGTTAGCAGATCAACTTCAAAGGTAGCTGCAAAATTAATTGATATCATTAACTCTAAAATTATGGATAGCCGTAGCCGGGAGAAGTAACAATAAAGAAGACAAAATTCTTAAAACTATCCTAAACACCTATCTGGCGCAGTCTTTTTATCATCGCAATGGGAAATTACTTCTCGAACTTGACCAATTTTTTGGTCATTAATTTGACGGATAAAATTACCTTAAAACCAGATCGGCGCTCAGCATGACATAAAGTGCTAAATTAGATGAGTTCTCATTTATTATCATATTTCTTGATTTACTTTTCTTTGCAAAGGAAATCCTAAAAAAATTTACTCACAAATGAACCAACAGCTGAAGGTTGCGTCAAAAGGGGACAGTGTTATGCGTGTTCTTCCTAGTTGGTTACAAATCTGTCTTTGTTAACGTCGCTCGCTGAATAAATACGAAAGATTCGCCGGCTTTCAAATTAAAAGATTTACTGTCTATATTTGCTTAGTGACGATCAAAATTGACGATGAGTTGAGGCGAGCCGTAAAGTAGTAAGCCATTCTTTAATTAGTGCTTCAATTCTAACAATATTACATCGGCAGTTTGTATGATGACACTTTTGTCAAAATGACTCTTTTGTCATCTCGTTTTCGCTTTGCAAGAGGACATGCTGTCAAACCTTCAGAGAGCTTTTCGCCAGCACCTGCGTCTTAGACATACAGAGAGGAAAAACTACAAGGGAATCAGCAGTTGCGCGCACGAACTGGCAAAGTTTGCTTAAAATTCTTACTTGGAAGAACAGCATTCACACCAAATATGGTACCTTTCCGCGGCAGAAACGCAAAGTAGTAACGAAATTTTAAAATCAAGGAAAATTTTCACCCAAGAAGACTGAATCCAGTTCTTCTTTACGAGAAAGGTTACAGCACTAATCTTCTCTCTCAGGCCGGCTGAAGCACTGACAAAACCCAAAAGCTGTAATCGTTCAGTTGTTGTAGATCAGAAGCATGAGCGTCGCATATAGAAAGAACAACATGGAAAATGACACAAAGTCCGAAATGGCTGATCTTGGCCCTGCAGTTACAATTGTCGAAACCTGCGTTTGTCTTCTTTTGAACATCATATCGCTAAACGGGAACTTTTTGGTGTGTTTAGCCGTTTATAAAAACTCGCGCTTACGAACTACGACCAACATTTATATTATCGGACTGGCGTTAACCGACTTACTTTCAGCTACGTTTGTGATGCCATTCACTTCTGGTGTCCTTATAACCCGAAAATGGCCGTATGGAAATCTCTACTGCAACATACAAGCGTTTCTGGTGAACTTTGGACTATTTACCTCTACTTCGATCATGGGACTCACAGCCTTCAACAGATACGTAAGAATTGTTCATACAAACAGATACAATAACATATTTTCGAGATTTAAATCTCGTACTATACTAGCGTCGTTGTGCGTGATCATAGCCTCGTACATCGCAATACCAGGCTTGACTGGATTGCAAAATTTTGAATTTGTTCCTGAGTATGCCACCTGCCATATAACACATGCAAGTGAAGAAGTCATGATAGTTCATTACTGCGTTGTCGTATTTTTCTTTCTGGTTTTTCCTTTCAGTTTGGCAACATTCTGTTACGTCAAAGTGTTTAGGACTATTACGCAGCATAATCTCGAAGTGGCCCCAAATTTACAATCGAGAATTCGCGACGCTCAGATCACTACCCAAGAGATAAAAATTTCAAAATCTCTTTTCGTGGTAGTGTTAGGATTCGGAATGTGTTGGATACCCGCATGGATGCTAGCTTTGATAATGCGCTTTAGCGCTTTTCCATCTTTGCCTAGAGAATTTTTTCTCATTCACACCGCCTTAGTTTTCCTAAGCAGCTCTACTAATGTATTCATTTATGCAGGAATGAACAACTCGTTCAAAGCAGAATTTCGACGTTTGCTATCTTGTGAAATTCGTGTCAAATTATCTGCCAAGGTTTCTCCGAATTTCGGCGGACGAAGACCAGTCGAACTACGCTTTCCGCGTAAATTCAGTGGATAACCCTGCGTTTGTGATTTAGTGAGTTGGGTGAGAATCGTATGATTTCAAGAAGGCTAGAAATTTAAAATTTGAAGCAGTGACACTAGTCAAACAGATGATATCTCCAGATATTTTGTGGCTAAATGAAGGTAGAAACTTAGTTGTCATGCTAATGACTAATGTAACTGGTGCCTTTATCGGCTCTGTTCACACAGTCAAACGAGAAAGGTCCTCAGGAACCATTTCATTATTAGAGTTTAAAAGATTTAAGTTATTAAGTCTGTTATAAATTTTATGATCTTATGTTTAAATTTTTAAAATGAAAAATAAGAAATTAGAAGAACGCACTGAAATATTTGTTTTCTAACTCGCCTTGCTCTCAGTTTACTGCCAAACTAGACAAGTATATTTACCGATCGGTCTTGCTGTCCAAAGATCCATGGTCTAAGTTGTAAGAAAAAGGAAAATTAATTTTCAAAAAAAGAGAACGTGTATGGAAATAAACAAAAACGATGTCACGCGTATAAACTTTTCTTTTGATTTCTTAAAGCTAAAACTAACTGTATTTTATTTGTAATTTTTATTGTATGTACGGGCAGGCTTTCCACTGTAAAATGACAATATTTAGAAAAGACTTAACCCTTTGATTGCTAGCTTGAAGTGCGAAAGAGATAAATCTATCTTAAGTTAGCACCTAAATTATTATCATATGTTAGATCCATGGAAACCGCAGTAATAACAATGATAAATTGAACGATAATTACTTGTCAAAGTAAGCTTTCTTATGAAAACACATATGATATCAGAATCAAAAATTTTCTTAACAGGAAATGCTTGTGTATCACTCATCTACTAAAGTTCTCCATGTTTTTCTGTAAAAATTGATTTTTTTGTCATTTTTGTTACATAATTATAACCTCAGGTCTGATATGTCTTTCAGACACGCTGTGAAGGAGCGTGGTTTGGTGTACCAACCGAGTTTAATGCCTCGGTGCGTTGACATATTTACCTAGGCCTGTTATATGTGCATTAGGAAAAACTGGAAATGAACAATCAAAAGATAAAAGATAGTACCTAAAGCTAAATGGAATATCCATTTCTCTTGTACTAAAAGACATTCAGACAATTAGAAAACGTTTTGACAAACGAATAAAAGGCCTTGTCAAAGCCGTTTTAGTACTCTTTCAGAGAAACAATATTAACCCTTTAGGTCCCTTTCGTATTAGACGTAAATTAATTTAACCATCTCGTTTCCAGCGAAAAAAGAGAGAAGAAAATCGAGTGCAATATTGGAAACTGAATGGTATCAAAAATAGTACTAGTACTTGTAATAGCCGGACAGCGTTTATAAGTGTAATGTTAGTAGGACTGTGCGGAGTGCCAGATCGGTCTGTATTCATACGAGTTATTAAAAAAATCAAACGACAACAGCAACTTGTGTTTACGATTTATGATAGTTACGGCTCAAATTAACATACAGATATGACCAAATACGCATTTCCGCAAAATGGTTCAGCGTACAAAAATAACCATGATGAAAAATGAAGGCTGAATATTGGAAACCGAAGACCCTTTTTCCTCTCTGCATTTAAAGCTTATCGTTACGTACAATTTCAAGTTATTTATCAATGATGATATACACCACTCCTTCTTTCATTCAGCGATAACCGTTCAAATACACGGACATCTGTAGGATCAAACCCCTAATCAAATCTGGAAGACAGCTGGGTTACTTCTTGATGATAGAGAAAATTTCTCTTTGTTGCACTGCGAACTTGAGGCGTTGAAGTCCCGTCGAAGCATTATAATTTTTTAATAAAAAATTAAACTTACATACCCTTCTATGCTTTCTCGACTTTACTTTCTGCTAAATCACTATTTCTTCGGATTTACACTTACATTTAACTGAATTAAGCATCTTTGCCCAGTAGAATATCGTGCAATTTTTAAATTCAATATCAATCTTTCCTTTCTGTGACTTTCAGAAACGGTAGAGCAAGAATAGCTACTCCCTCAAATTCCCAAGAATCCATTGGCCAATTTCTGCTAAACTTTGAGCCAATCTGTTTAAAATGGGAAGAAACATTTACCCTGAATTTGCAGTTATAAATAAAGCATTTGCTTAAGTTCAAGCTAACCACTTTCAACCGAAAAGAGACTTCACGGAATGGTCATGTAATTGGAAAACGTTTTGCTTCTTTCCTGTAAATCCTAATATTGAGGAAATTTCGTTAGGCATTAATCCTCTAAATTGCATCCAGCATTCCGCTTTATCTTGAATCAGTGACTGAGATAAATTGAATTAGTTTCAATTTCTTGTTTTAGTATTTCTCGTTCAATGTTTCTATAATTTTATGTTGTTGCTGATACCAAGTCTGGAGATGTAACGAAACAACGTCTGAAAACAGAAAATATAGATGAGAGCAAAGTGACAATACGGTGAATTCGAGGATACACCGTGGAGAATATTACAAGAATATACAGTGACTGTACTGAAAGCCAGCGGTTGTTTGATTTATAGAAAAGGAATTAAGTTCACACAATGATACACCATATCTAACAATCGGTCCGCCATCTTTAATAACACGCATGCTCTCCCCAGACTCCTATGGCCGTGCTAACACCACGAAAATTGTATTATGAATCCCCACAGTATTCATTTCCTTGCCTTGGATATTCACGAGTTAAAACAATGAGTGATATTTTGGTCAAATGAGAATAACGCGTCAAATTTCTCAAACTAGTGTGCCCGGTCATGAGAGGACCACAATTTCACCACCATGATCGCACCTGAAAATACTGATACATTATTTATGAATTTAGACGACACTTTTTGTTTGATTAATAAAGACTTCCATAATTAGTTTAATCGGTTTAGTGACAGGGATTGAAATAAAACGAAATATAACACAGTTGAAGAGTTCATTGATTTATTTTGATATTGCACCACACTGATCTGTGTATCATTATCTTTTTTAGAGAAAATTAGAACTACAGAAATCTCTAGGGAACAAATACAAAAAGTTGTATTTTGGTGGAAATGACAAAAACTGTCATTCTTCATCAAATTAAAAAACCGAACTGTATATTGTCACAAGGCGGAGTACAATTCCACCACCAAACCAAACTTGAAAAGTTGGATATAGAGAGACAGTTTCCATGATGTTCGAAAGACACGTTTTACACGATCAGCCATGAGTACTTGTTTCTCCTTATCAACAGCAAAGAAGAAAAATATTCGGCAGTTGAGTTTTTTTTTTAATTTATCTTGTTCCTTTTTCCTACATCTTTGATATTTTGGACCTTTTTTAAGCACTAGACTAACATTGAGACGACGTTCCTTAGAATATCGCTATGGCAATCTGAGAATAATTTTTGTTACCTAATACTTCCCTTTCAGCCTTAGTTCTAAAATTTTCAGAGACAAATTAAACTTATTTCAAGAAGTAGAAGATATTATCCCTTTGCGCATGATAGTACATGTGTAAATCATTTTTAGTATGGAAACTATTTTCAAGAGTGATTTTCTAAAACCCAACCGCAAGGTAAATAGTAGATTAAACTTTACTCTGAAAGAATCGTTTTTAATTTTGTAAATTGGTCAACAGGAACCACTATGCATTTTGAAGAACTATACCGTGTAGAACACGGCCTAGTAGACACATCATGCATGGGAGAATTATTTCCCTGTTCCATTTATCTTTTTTTTTTGCGCTGGTAGAGCACAGCTAGCTTATTAGACACTAGTTGACCGCTTTAAAAAACTGGGCTACGAAGCCTCTCTTGCATGTGAGCGAGGCAACTCTTTCCCGTAGAGGAATCTGTTCTCAATTTTCAATGATACAGTCGAACCTGTTTTAATCGGTCACCAACAGGGAATGGCGAGTTGACCGCTTAATAAAGGCTCCACAGATTAGAGGTATTGCGAAAAACGACCCACAAAGCCAAGCCACTTTATTCCATAATTGACCACTTTATACACTAAATCTCGCTCAAAAATATTACTGTGATTTTGGAAGAGAAACATGGATTAAAAACTACTTGAAAGATTATTCTTATTTTCATTTGAGTGGTTCGACTTTAAGTGATATTTCATACAGGTGGAAGATGATACAAACAGGCCATTATGACTCAGTAAAGGATGATCGCTCAATAGAGGTGACCGTTTAATAGAGGTGAAAATTACAGTGATAGTTTTGGACCTTTGGCAACCGATTGCTTGACACGGGTGCCGCTTAATACAGGTTCGACTGTTTAAATTTTATTTGATCCGCGGATGAAATCAAGTAAAGAAATTATTCTGGCTGTTGGACTGTATTGAGCAATATTCTGAGATAACTGAGACATATTTTGGCGTAAAGTGGACAAAGTGTCATTTACCTTTAAGTAATAAAGTCACCTGGAAACCCACCCTCTTTCCACGGAGGCTACAATTCCGACCTCCACTAAAGATGATGAAATGTCCCTGAAAATACTGGAACATTATTCATGCATCAGTTAGCAAATCTTGTATTACCCAACTATTACAGCTTATGAACAGCTTTGAAATAAACCAAACAATTTGTGCGGATAAATTGTCTTATTGTGTGACAATGGCGCTTTGATCTTCGGTAAAGAACTTACACAAAGTGTCGTTGATAGTGAAATAATGTATGGTTCATTTTCGGCGCCAGGTTCAAACTTTTTAAGGGAAAAATGATGTTTTACCTTAGTTTATTTTGAAATTTTTTTAATTCTTTAAAAATCTCATAAGACGAAAGAAAAGGAATATAGCTAAAGTAATAAAACTATAAGTAATAATTGATCAAACAAACTATCAAGGGAACTGGTGCCTCAGTAGCAAGCCATAGGCTGTGGAATTCATAACAATTATGTCACCGTAGACTTCACCTTATTAAACGTACATAAACAGCTGAGAACCATTCGATTGCCGTTCATCATTGTTCCCTGGAGCACATCAGTGTCAGACGAACGACGTTACAAAGGAAACGTGTTTCCTCCTACACCATGACCCTTTGGATGATCATTGTCTTTAGTGCTACTTTAGTGGCACCCTTTGATACAGCAACAGAAGAAGACAGCGGAGGTTAGTCGTATTTTCCACTACTGATACAATGTAATCAAATATGTAGTTCAGCTATCTTTACGAAAGAAATATCAGCTTATTTTATCGCCAGATAGAATAAAGATTCCTGTTTGATAGCAGATTTGACCATGGCTTTACTTCTTGAATTTAGGCTAATTTAGTATTATCAACTGAGTTGATAGCGTAAATTGGCCATCGTAGAGAGTTTCTAAGCTGACGTTTCGAACGCTAGCCCTTCGCCTATTGCCAACAAACGGCTCTCAAGAGACTTTGAAGTCATTAAATATAGACTACCATGTGCGAGCCATAATCCTTTAACTCCCATGGGTGACAAAGACAGAATTTCTCCTTATAATACCGATACAATCTCAAGCAGACAAGGGACGCGAATAAGGATAAATATCTATTAGAGGACAATCCGTTGATCCAATACCAAATTCTCGACATCGACATCATAAGAATCGTACGAGTAATGAGGATTCCTGACGAGATCTTTGGAATAAAAGGGTTAACGTTGCGAATATAGGCAACGGTTAAGAAGTGGGGTAACGAAAATAATATATATATATATATATAATAAAATATGTCAAAAATACTGATGTATTACGAAAGGATTTAAGGTTCAGCTGCCAATAAAAGACTAGTGTTAATCCGACTGAATTGATAAAATTTTGGAAAATTTCCGAAATCGTTTTTTAAAAAAAAATGAAGAAAATAATAAATAAAAAATATGTTTATTCATTAGGTCCTTTTCCTGGGTGCATTTATCCTAATCTTGTGCAAGGAACATAAAATAATATGCTAATCTTCGCCATATATTATCCCATGCTTGTCACAAGAGGAAATTATCTTGAATTACCCCCCTTCTCCACCAACACAGCACCACAGTCTCTTTAGAAACTCATTCCCTCTTTTTTTTTTTAAATACCGTTGTCGTGAAATACATGGTGAAATACTTCAGTTTACCCTTGTAATATTCTTTTAGAACGTGGATGCAAGACTATCAAAAGAGGCGATGAATCCTACAGTAAAAGTATCAACATTCCTAAGATGAAATGGACTGAAACACCGGTTGTTATTACTAAAGGAAAACGTAATGAAATACTTTTGAAATAATGAAATAGTTAACAATTATTTACCAAAATGGAGATGAATTGTGGTGGATAGTTTACCAAGCCACGAAGCAGCATAATAAATATCCACTACTTTAACCGAGACAGAAGAATATACCACATAGAAATTAAAAGAAAATAGTTTATTTCTATCCATATACAAAATAAAAAATGATCGAAATTAAATTGTTGACGCGCGAATTTATCTCTTCGGCCGCTCGGAGGTAAATAGTACTTGCTAGTCACTTCCAAACCAACCAATCAGCGCGCGTGAATACCACTATTCATCAAATGTTATAGCATGCCAACGTTACATAATTGGTTGAAAGGTTCCACTTTTATCGAATCATTGCAAGTTTCGCATTCTAGAAGAGATTCCACCAGGTGTGATTTCCAAGTTTAAGCCATGCTAAAGACCTACTGTAAATCCAGAGCACACTGAAATTCGTAAATCACGCATCCATTGCTGATTGAAAATTCTCTTGTAACTCCCAAATGAACATTATGAAAATGGAGTGGTTTAAATTTTTCATTTTCGTGTTTGTTTTACATCAACTTACTTTAGTTTATTTCATTCTACATTATGTATCTACTTCTTGTTTAATCTTATGGCTCTCCTATTTCTAACAGGTAACTATCAGGTTATAGGGCGAGTTGTTCATATGAACTATCTGCAAGAATATTTTGCTGCAAAGAAGAGTATGAAGTTTGGAAACATCCAGAGGAAACCTAATCGTCTTCAACTTGAAGTCCTGGCCGATACTGTGTACATTGAGGTTTGTATACAAAAAAAGTATGAATGTAACAACAGAGGAACTTTCATCTAAGAACCCTTTATTTTTAGCAACGTGCGAGTTGGCCTTAGGCATAGTTACGTCACAATACCTAATTTACCACCCTCATGTGTCGCTTTCAAATGTGGACTGGTGAATTATGATAGGAAAGTATTCCTAAAACGTTGAAATCAAAGGAAACCCCACGTCAATTCGAAAATAAAGTGAAAGAGACAAAATATCCGTGATATATACATATATTTTTACACACGAGGCTTGGGGTAAATTTTTAGTAAATGACATAATCCTGCATATATAAGAATTATTTTTGTTGTTATGACGTAAAGACAATTACTTTCTAACGATGCTTTACTCCTTGCTCCTTACAAGAGTAAATCACTCTTTACGCTCAGCCATAGTTCCTTTCACGTGGCCACCCTGAAAACTGCATGTGGAGAGATCTTCCGTGTTTCAAAAATATTGTATACCAAAGATTTTTAATTCTAGATATATTTTATGTTTCTAGATTCCTCAGTCAGTCAATTTTTAGTCAATATTTTCTTATCTTAGCTTAAATATTAAGGTATGGTTTGATTATATTAATATTGTTTATTATTATATTATTATATTTATATTTATATTATATAACAGGCTTAAATCCCAACATTCACGTGTCAGAAAGAATCAATACAAATCCTACCCCAAGAGAAATTGCACAACTATGCTCGAGTAAATTTGATTGGAGAGGCCAACAGCACTCGCGTGAACCACTTATGACAACGATATACGGCATAAAGACCCTTTTTTCACTTTGTCTTCATCAATTGAGTTAATACAGTAAACTGGCCACCCAAAAACGAAAAACTAATGAATACTCAAATCAATGTTCTTTAATTAGGGCGCTGTCACGATGCGAGGTATCAAAAAACTCACAGTTTATAGCCGCAAAGTTGTTTCCGGGAAAGATAGTAAGCTGGATGTCAGAGCTCCTACTTTGAGGCAGATATTTAGTGATTTGGCTCCTGGCACTCCTGGAGTAGGAGGGGAAAGTGGCGTAGCAGGACCTAAAGGTACTGGAATAAAGGAAAAAAGGGACCATATTTACTACGGAGGGGAGGGTGGGGGATTTTGGGAAGGATCACATAATTTTCAGGGGAAACGAAGGGAGACCAGTCGCCATCAACAAAGTATAGGTGTGGGGACTAAAGAAAATTGACTGCCAATCAACTGTATGTATGCTATTTATCAACTAATTTTGTTGCCCGTTGTGGATCGGGAAGTTCGAGCAACACGGTCAACAAACCGTTTTCTTGATTGAATTAGATTATTCGAGATGATGAGGTCAAAAACGATTTCCTTTGATGATGATAATAATAATAATAATAATAATGGTGATATTTTTACAAGCTGCGATCTCACAATGAGTGGTTTTAAGTACAGCCCTGTAGAGAAAAGGACAACAACAAAAATACATTTAATTTAAAAAAAAAAATGACGGTAATAACAATACTAATAGCAATGATAGAAATATGAAAAAATGAAATTGATAATAACACCAATAATAATGGAGGAATAAGAAGTATGAGGATAACTAAACAATTAACAATTTTATGCACTGACAATGAGGTAAATACCTGTTTATATCACGATATAGATATACCACGCAGAAACCAAAAAAACTAGTTTCTTTCTGTCAATGGACTAAAAACTGGGTCGGAAATTTAATTGGTGACCCGCGATTTTATCTTTTCGATTGCTCGAAGTTGAATAGTACTAATCACTTCCGAACCAGCCAATCGGCACGCTCGAAAAGTAATATTCACCCGTGTGGTATACTTTAATGACGTTTCTGATGACATTGATGATGTTTGTAACGAAAATAGCGACGAAAACAAGAATGTATTTGTTTTTATACTTATGTGCATGTCCTAGAATTCTGATCTAAAAAACCACGCCCAAGTTATCATATAGTCACATCCAAATGAAAATAAAAGCTATACGAGGTCTTGCATTGAATCCTATACATTACTTTGATCTATTAAAAGTGGAGGTGTATACCCAATTATCAGAAGGCCACATGTTTATAGCGAGCAATGGTGGAAATGGAAATCAAGGGCAAAAGGGTGCTGATGGCAAAAATGGGACTGACAGGATTGACTCGGTATGGTAACGTTATAGTGATAGTTGTTTGATAATATTCACTTATCAGCAAAACTGATATACCTTTACAAAAGAAAGATACCATGCATGTTCTCCACGGTCTGCTGAGACGATACTGTTAAAACACGGTTGTGACGAACTAAATTCTTCTGCGTACTTTTAGTTATATCTTATGAGACATGCAAGAAAGCCGGCCAAAAAAAGTAATTGATTTTCGTGCTGAAATGAACATCTTTAGCGATTCTTTTGATCATAAGCTCATGCCAACGGACTCCAGAAAATCATTTCTTCTCGCATTAGACTCTTTACTACCGAATTAGACACAATACCATAGCCACTATGCAATGCACCATGCATGCAATGAGGTGCATGGTGGCAGTGCATGGTGACAGAAGGAGGGCTAACTTTTTAACTGTGACCCTCCTTTGTACAGCTGTTTCGAGCAAGGTTGTCGGAAAGTAATAAAAAGGCTCAAAAGTGCACGCGACAACCCTAAGAGGTATTGCGGGTAGCTGTAAGATCACGGCTCCTTGACCTCTTAATTTTAGAGAAATCGGAGAAAACATCTCAGTGAGGACAAGACATCACGGGTTTCGTGAATTTACCTTTCGAGATTGTCGCGTGCACTTCCGTCCTTTTCCACACGAATTTTCTCGAAAAAGCTGTTGATTTACTTGGTCCGAGGAAAGATGTTATTACTTGCGAAATTTGCCATATGGCCTGCAATTTTTCACATAATGTATGGCAAGTAAGCAGCATATGACCGTGTTTAATTGCGACTTTTCGTAGAAACCACCCAGGACATTCGCCGAGTGTAAGAAAAATGACTGCAAAACCGTCTGGGGATATGCAGGAGAAAAAGGAAATCCCGGCAAAGATGGTGGAAATCCTGGAAAATCAGGTACAGAACATATCTTAACTTAAATGTATTTTCAATAAGACTACCACATGCGCAGCATTTTGATATTATATTTCGGATTGCGCTATGTAAAGATTACATAGGAGAGGGAGGAGACAGGAGAATTAACCAGGACACGTTGGGCACAATAAAGTTGATTTCAATTTTACATCGTGAAAGAAGTCTGTTTCCTTTTTTGGTCACACACAATTTCACTCTTCCAATTAACTGTAACATAATCATCATTTCTTAATGACTTAACGACTAGTCCCGAGAGAAGAAGGTCATTTTGCTTTCCGAGAATAACAACAGTTTCAATTTATCCTGAAGGACAAGTCGTTAATTGATTTGCTGTATAGCATATAGAAGAAATTAGAAGACACTATGTGAAAAAATAATAATAATGATAATTGATAAGTTACATCTATGCACATACAATTCAGAACAAAGTGAACGCTCGCCGGTGATATTAGACCGTTACCCCTTGACGTCATAGATTTGGACGGCAAGTGACTTAACCCTTTAACTCCCAAGATCTTTTTAGTAATTCTCCTTACTGTCTGCAGTACAATTCTACCGATGTTATTTCTGAGAATTTGGTATTGGATCAGCTATTAATCCCTTAATTGATAATTTTCTTGGTTCTCATCTCTTGTCTTCTTGATTTTGTATTGATATTGTAAGGAGAAATTCTGTCTTGGTCACTCATAGGAGTGAAAAAGTTAAAGCAACCAATGAAAGCGCGCGCTGTTGGGGCAAAGTTTCACTTTGTAATAATAGTAATTACTTCCATATATATATTTTATAAATAGGAGACGGTGGCGAAGCTGGAAAACAAAGACTATATGTGAATGAAATAAAAGGAAGTATCAAGCTAAAAACATGTCCTGGCCGAGGAGGTGCAGCGCCGGTAAAAGGAAAAGGAGGAATAGGTATGGACTTCAAGATTAGCAGGCAGATAGGGGGTTGTGACGTAACATACCTATCATAGGAGGGGGAGTCAGATGAACGGGGGAGAGGAGGGAAGGGGCATTGAAAAAATCAGCACACATTAGTACTTATGGCCTCTAATAAAAAAAGAACCCTCGGGCATTCCTTTATTTGTGATAAAATGTATGTTTGTTTAAATCTATTTCGCTCCTGGAGCACAGTTTTGTTTCCTTTTTGCTTTCGTTCTGTTTTGTACTACTGTTTTCTTTTTTATTTATTTTTTAGAGTGACTCATTTTTCTTTGCTAAAGAGAAGGAAAATAACAGTTTTCTTTATTTGACCATGATAGTAAACATTATAAATTCTCCATCCTTATTCATCTACGCGCTCGACTCTTTTCACAAGTGGTCCCTGTGTAACATCAACTTCAACTAACAGTTCCCTCCTTGGCCCGTAAGTCTGATGGTCCAAGATTTGATTTCTCGATGGAGACTCTTGGGGATTCTGGGGGAATTGTCTCACCTAGTGACAGATAACTGACATTTCCATCATTTCTTATCACTCCTGGATATGCCAAGCATATGAGCAATTAACGTGGGGAATCAATATGCAAATTTTAATTGCGTAAGCACGGCGTTAAGAATCCGGGAGAGCTTGCTTCATCTTAAAGATGGCGTATCAATTGAGGTCGGGAGGACTCTGGAAGGATGATGGCTCTATTTTGTTTCTAGAAATTAGCTTTTCGTTCAATGCCAGTGTATTCTAATTATATTCTTCACAGAATATCTATGACTTCACCATCGTTTCAATTTCATCTTCTCCTCAGGGGGTCTCGGAAGTTTTGGAGGAACAGGGTTTCGATGTGCAATGAGGGAGTCATGTTCAACTAATCTGTTTGACCCTATGAACCCCTCCTGTCACACTTCGTGTGAAAATGATGGTGCCACGGGTAGAGCACGTAGAGGAGGAAGAGGAGATGGTGGAAAAGACGGAAAAAGTTGAGTATACATGAGCCACGCTACGAGGAGGACTCTTTTGTAAATGTCAGACTTTATTGCTCTTCTTTTTCACAACAAGTTAAAAAGCAATAAATTTTTTACCCAAGAGCGAGGCCAGGAAGACTCATATGCATGCCCATTAAGAATCAAGAATAATCACGCCATAAAGCGATTGGCTGGCAAATGATTTACCGATGCCAAGAAAGTATAATAAGAGTAAATTTGAATACTTCTTGGTTTTTACTTTCGTCGTTCATAAAATTCTCGATTAATGGAATCATAATGTGATACAGCGTCTTTTAACGCAAGTTAAACTCAACGTGTAAGTGGGCTGTTCTGAGAACCAAATAATATCGCATGCAGGCCTTTTTGCACGTGTTCCGTATTGAACGTTCAGCGTGCCGGTTAACGCACTGACTGAAACATGCTGATAAAAGTTTGTTTGCCCCTGCGTTCACTTAGAATACGTTTTTCTGTGGAGCGTCACAAACGTGCGAGCTAATCCAAAATTGCCAATTTACGCCCATGGCATAGTAGAGAAAGTTTGCGAGTCAGAGGGACAATTCTGACGCTGGATTTTATTTTCAATATAGACTTTAGGCGGAATGCTATATCACCCAGCATGTGTTTCGTCAGGTCTCCGTTATAGATCTAACCCTATAGGCTACCAAGATACCAAAATTTTGTCTTCCAATGTAACTATATGTCAATATTTTCTTTCAGCTGAAGATCCTGGCGCCCCCGGCCAAATAGATGATACTTATCTTCGTTTATCTGGCCTCTCTAAAAATGCAAATAGCAAATACCCCCTGGCATTGCTGAAAATGATGAAAAGATATGCCGAGGATCGCATTTGGGCAAATGATATCGAGGAAGGCAAAAGTGTGCTGAAGTTCTTGATTACTCTAATGGAAGGAAGAAAGGGTATAAAAGCTATGAAAAAAGGTGAGTTTTCTAATGGAGCTACTTAACCTTTCTTACATTTACCAAGAGTTTCCTACTCGTTATCTTGAAGGCACAGTCTCCTTGCCGGCCTCTGCAACAAGAACGAAGTTCTCTGACTTCATGTTGGCTATGGTTCAATATGGATGCTGGAGTACATTTCTCATTGGAGAGGATTGCAATTTGTAATTCGAAGGATTGCACGGCGGTTATTCGCAAAAAATTGATCAAGACTTCAGTAACCCTCCCTCATTCCTCCCCCATTCCTCCCCCATTCCTCACCTATTCCTCACCCATTCCTCCCCCATTCCTCCCCTATTCCTAACCTATTCCTTCCTCAAAAGTTAACCCGCTACTGCTCTTTCTCCGATGCATATTGAAGAAAGTAAATATCCAAATGATTTAACAAAACGGTAATAATGCTACTTATATCCCTGTAGATTCAAAACGAAAGCTAGGTTTTCTAGGCAAAGAAGGATTCGACAGATTTGGCAATAATAAACTGTTTGCCCCACTGATGAAATGGGAACGCTTAAAGGAAAACGCTGAAATCATCGAAAAATACGCCAAGGAATACCAAGACGCTTTTAACAGCGTTACAGGTTCTATTAGACAGAAGGAGGAAATTACTGACATACTGAAGAAGTTAATCCCAAAGGCAACCAGAATACAAGTTAGCAATCAAATCAAACGACAGAAAGCGGCAAGAGCAGTGGATGAAAGCCAAAAGAGGCTTTACGTCGATGTAAGTTGACGGTAAATGAAACTGAGTTTTCAATTCTGTTTGCGTTTGCTTTGGTTTTAGGTCATGAAAACGTAAACATTTGGACTGACTAAGAGGAATTACTTCGTAGATAACTGTCCTTTTTTGAGATGTACCTTTTTCAATATAATATTATAATTTCTTTCATCGCAAACTGACATTCTATCCATTTATTCATACCTTTATTTACTTACTCATTTAGTCATTAAATCATTTACCTTCTCATCCACCATCCATCACTCATCCATTAATCTATTTATTTGTTCATTTATTCAATTATAGTTTATTATTTAGTTACTTCTTCATTTTTCGTATATTTCTTTAATTGATACTCATCAACCATTATTTCAATAGCTATGACGAAGAGCTAACGCTCGAAACGTCAGCTTTTAAACTCTTTAGGTGGCCAATTTACGTTATCGACTCAGTTGATAATACTCAATTACTCCATTATTTTGGTAGTTTCAATTGATGCTGAATGCGTTCTAATCTTATTTTTTACCCGTTTAGATCATCGCTCAAGTAGAATTACGCCTTGTAGGTACTATGGAGATGATTAAGGCACTACTGGTTGATTTACAAGCACAAAAAAACATGCAGCATCTCTTTGCAATGCTACAGGGATTAATAGGCTTCGTGAGTGCGGTTGGAGGAAAAGATCCAATGGGTGTACTTAGTTCCAGCTTCAGCCTCATTGAGAATGAGGCTCTGAGGTGCAATAGAGGAACACTTCAACAGAACAAGGCAAAAATAAAAAAATGGTTGAAATTTGGAAAGGCGTACGAAGCTCTGGAAGATTCTAGTGACTTGAATTTTGACAAAATGGACATACGATCTGTTCCAGATATGATGAAGGTAAAATAATGCATACAGCTTTTATTTTAATTAAAATGTTTTAAGCAAAGACTTAGAGAATCACTTCCATTGTCGCTTAATTGTGCATCTTTTCTAAAACTGCCGTCACTCAATCAACACAACCACATTCCATGAGGGTACCATGATTAATTGTTCTATCGTTTATCGGTGGAACTCAAAGCTGGCATGTTGGTGATCCAATGGAGATGAAGCTAAATCAAACACTGACTTATAAGCGTACCGATTTAAACTTACAAGTACCATCACGCTTATGACCACATTCGTGCTTTATCGCTCTCCACCAACACAGGCGGATCTGGAAATAAACAAGGAAGGGCTTCTAGCAGACCTGGTTTGTTTGCTGGATGTTGATCTTCCACCACACGTGACGGCAACTTTTAAGAGTGAAATCGAGAAATTCTTCATCGATGGTGGAACAAGGATTGATCTCATTGCGCAGGTCATGGAATTAGACAACAACATTGGCACATATAATTACGACATCGCCAATTTAAAAGAAACTCAAAAGCAAATTCAAGCTGTCAATAAAGCAAAGGGTAAGAATTCTGTTCTTAAGAAACTTAAGAAGTGGATCCCGAAGATCTTTTGTTTTCCGACGTTATGCGCGTAAGGGGAGCTCTATACGTAAGAAAATAATGATATCGGTGTGGCAATCTTCACTGTTGCCTTAGCATAATAACACTGCGTGGCTAAGACCTACAATAAGTCTTAAATAGGAAATTATATCTGACCCTAACGCGTACAGGCTGAGTGACAACTTCACTGACGTTCAAGGAATGGAAGGTTGATAGATCTCCCCTAAGAATTCCGTCTTCTTTCCATATTCCTCAGTGGGTGGCAAGTTATTCAGTGTTCAGGTTGAGATAACGATGGGTATTAAAGTTTATATTCGAAGCAATAAAGGCTTGTGACGTAGACATTTTTTTATCATTACAACTTTTATGAACACCTCTCTTGACTATTTTTCAGATACCCCAATAGCTGACAGCATACGACAGGAGTTTCTTGATAACCTTTTGAATATCTATGAAGAACTAGAAACCAGTTTTTCCAGGCAGCTGTATTTGTTCTACAAGGGTTTTGAGTTCCGGTCCTTGTGGAACATGGACGAAAAGATGGCAAGGTTTCAACGTCGCGCAGCAACCCTTGCAAAAGGCACCGGATATCTTCAAGGAGTTAACTCACTGACTCGTGCTTTACTGGAAATAACAAATATTGAAATGGCAGCTAGAAGTTGCTTTACCAGTAAGAAGCCCAAAATTGGTATATACAAATGGTCCTTTGACAAAACGAAAGATCCAACGGTATGTGTTTCAAGCTTTACTCCTACCTAAACTTATTGCGCCCTACTACAACTCACACAGGTGCAGCTAACCTGTCAAACAGGCCTTTTTACAGTAAAAAATAACCAACTTTCTAAATATCTGTACAATGTAGCGGAATATTTAAACGCTTAATTTCTAATCTACTTAGTGCAGTTGGATGATAAAGGTCAGTTCCTGCAAAATATCGATATTCCGTGAATTCTCTTAACTGCGGTGTACTGCAGTCAATATTTATCTCTGGGAGAGAGGTGGGAGGATTTTGGTTGTGTCACAATATGATTTACCTGATCCGGCCCATAAGACTTTGTAATATTCTTCGGAACAATTCATCTTTCACCCTTCCCACCCTCAAGGCGAATAATATGCACTGATCCTCTATTCCTCGCGTTTTTTAACACGCTGTCTTTCCTTTGATAATCAATATTTATCCCCACAGTGTTAATGTTTAGCACTACTTACTAGCTACGAAGTATTGTTGTGCTTGATTCGCTCATATCCTTTACCTAGATGTTCAAGGAGTTGTACGAAAGCTACACGACCTTTACCTTGGATATGGATCAGGCCTGTAGAGATTGCTACAATGTGCGCCTCCTAAAGGTACATAAACACAGAAATGTTAAAGGAAGGTGGCAAAATTAAGAAATTTCTATACAACAAGTTGCATCCACATTGTTATATACACTCTTATGCTGATAATTTTGCAAAACAAAACAAAATATAACTGATCGCATGATGGAAGACCGAAGAGTATTTGATTTAAACAATCCCTATTTCCCAACAAAAAGACTGTTAGCGTTTCACTCTTAGTTTATAACTTTATTTTCTAATCAGATTCGATAGTACATATGGTTTTCCCATTGCTTTACAATTTAACAGTTAGATTTTTACACTAAGATTTTTATTGCGTGATGGTAGAAGAGTGTAAGTTCGAATCAGCTTCCGTGCGTGGAAATCGAGAAGCAATAATCTAATCGTTTAGTTTAAATCTACTAATCGTCAAAAACTTGATTATAAGACAGGCTCATGCACACGCTTTTATTGAATAATGATAAAAATAGCTCACAGCATATGCTACTCACGTTACACACCATCTACTTAATTAGATTGGTTCTTACAGATGTCCTTACCACATTTTACGTGTTCTGTGATCTATTTTTGTTCAGACTCACAGAAACATAGAATCTATTTGTTTTGTATGATAAAAAAACACATGGTGACATCATCTATGCGTCTATCTCCCAATAGATCATAAGAAAGAACCAATCAAAATGCATGTATGAACGAGCTTATCATATGAAACGGAATAGACAGCGGGTAGCGTAACCAATCATACTACTGCTGATATAAGCAAAGTATGAAGTGAATGTAAATGACTCGCTAAAGAGAGTTTTAGGCGTTAACCGCGAGAAATTTTGACAGCAATGATCAAAAATAGAAGGATACACAGGACGATGATTCAAAAACTGAACTTTCCTTCACAGTGTTCACATTTCTTATCTTTCAAAGATGTATGTGGAGCTATACGGTAAAGCCCAAGATCAGAGCGTCCCTGACAAAGTTCGTCTGAAGCTCAAACCACTGAGCAGGTCCTACTTTAGAATTGGCGATCAGATTAAAGACTTCCATCAGCCGATAGCCTCTTGGAAGTACTTACATTTCGACCGTTTCAAGATAACTAATAAAGACAAGTGTAGACAGGAAAAAGAAAATGGGAGGGGTAAGTGGCTGGATATATTTTGAATTGTTATATTAGTGATGGCGATCCAGACGACAGAAAATGTCCCTGGAATAATGCCTATCGTATTCAATCATTTGACCTTGCATTATGGGTAAAAAATCTAGCGCACCGCGAGCTGGTGTTTGTGGGAAAGGAAGTAAGCTCCTCCTTAAGAACAATTGCGCATGCGTTACTAAGATTTCATATAAAGCCCTCATCTAAAATCAGGCGTTAAATATAGGTCACTTGAATAATCATATGCCTCGCCTCTTTCAAACTTAGATGGCGGTTTTTACTGTATGGCAAAACACGACACGCGCCTGACAGAAATGTGCTGTCACCCGCTCATCAGCGCACCTTGTGATGATGCTTTGACGGGAGAGGAAGAATGTCGCAGTGTATTTGGGACGTACAACATTTCCATACCAATCGATCAGACACTGGATTGCAGACGACAAATCACTTACAAAAACTGCAAAAGCCTGAAAGTAAGCCTCCACATCTGGCTCCAGCTGTTTGAAGGGTGGATAACGCTATCCAATGGATTGCGAAAAACGTCTTGTGAACAATCATCTAGCGGGAACTCCTACTGAATGGTTGGGACCTGGTAAAGAGATAAGGGAGAGGAGTTGGGATAGTATGAGGGGGTCTAAGTACGATTATTCAGGGAGGAGAGGGACCAGTTATTATTTATCGCCTGGGAGGGGAGGATCCGAGGATTATTAGGAAGATCGCAAGGCTTCCAGAGGGTGATGGAGAGGGGAAGGGTGATCACTAGCAGAGTATAAAGTAGGGAGTGTAGAAAATTGGCACTCAGTGGGTAAGGTCATGAAAATAACAGAGCCTTGGGGGGAGGGGGGTCGGGTAATCTTGTACTGAAACAGCCAAAAATCCTTCGACTCCCCCCCACCCCCTCCCCTCGCCAAATCCCGTTGTAATTTTGACCATTTAACGCCTACAGCTTTTTTTTTGTTTTTTTTTTTCGTTCATTTTCCGCTCGGCGCTCCGAGAAAGAAGTATTTTATAGAAGTTCACAAAATAAAGTTTTATTATTTTCTCGTAACAAATGGCGTTCGGGAAGCTGGAAAGTAATTGAAGTTATTGTTTTTTCAGAGGGCACGGTAACGAATCTTGCAATCTGATTGGTTCTTTACCCGGTCAGTATTTTCCTATCTCTGCCCACGGGCCACGGTAACGCTTTCGTGAGTCGCCGAGTACATCTCAACTTTCGTTGTCATTTTTCATAAATATACCTCGTTTTCCGGCTGGGCAGTATTTTTAAGCAAACACGTCGGTCACTACTTCAAGCCGATAAATAACTTATGAATCCTCCCTTTTCTCTCTATCAAATCACTTTGGTTGACAGAAAAATATTGGTTTCAGAATGAATTTGTATAAACAATAGTGTCATTACGTTGGTTGACAACATATCAAACTCTTTCCCCAGCGCGATGAACATTTGTTTTCCTCGGTTCCAGGTGTACGCGACCATGCACATGCTCTCCGTTGCGAATTTTCAAAATAGCGGACAGGCTAAATAGGGAAATAAAAAAAGCAAAGTGATTTTGCAACAAATACTTATCATAAACCCCCGTTAGAAAGGCGAATCCACGATAGAAAGATACAAAACTGTATGATATTGAGATCAGGGAGGTTGACAAAATCAACAAGAGAGGTTGAAAATTCACTACGTTCGCCGTTTAGCACATGCTTCGATGAATGGACACCCTTCAGGGCCAATAGAGGATCTGGATATTTTCCGTTTGTTCGCAGCGAAAAGCTGTTCATTCCCTCGGAAAATTCTCTAGAGGATAGAAAAGAATCGTTCCATGGCCAACTTGCTCGTGAAATAAAGAAAAAGCTTTGGTCTGGACAGCGAGAGGACCCTGATATAAACATAGGCCTTAATGTTGACCAAGATGTTCTCATGGAAGGTCTAGGGAGCGTTTTGCCCGGCGTTCTTCAAAGAGGAAAGATGGTTTACCAATTGGAGTCAAATAGGGTGCTTGATTCATATCTGGGGCTGAAGTGGGATGAAAGAATTTTAAATGTAGGTGAAGATTTTGCCTATGTAATTCCAGGAACTATTAAGTATTGGCTGGGACAAAGAAGTCCAATCATTGAATACAAGCTCATCATTGTAGGTGTTCTTAAACCCTTTCATAACCTGCTGCCTCCAGGAACTGAATCCTGTTTTTCTTCAGAAACAGTTATTTGAGGGCATCAACCCCTTTGTGAATTGTGGATCTGAAGAAATCTTTAGGAGTTCTATTATTGTATTTTTCCAAGCCTTGCTGTGTGTAATATGCTATGTTCTGATAAAGTGACAGGAACTCAGGAACATTATAACATAGTGCATGCATGTAGGGAGTGACATCTTTTGCTTGGTAAACTTTGAGAAAGTGCTCAAACCATGATTTGATATTTCTTTGCAGTTCAAGAATAACCTCTTCAGATGTAAAATCTAGCCTCAAATCACCAATTATGTCCATAAATTTAGCCCAGATCACTTGTATGTCTTTGTTTTGACTGCAAAGAGGGACAAGCATAGGTCAGAATGTTTATATTCTTAAAGAGTTGCAACTTTTCTGGTTTGGTAAGATCTCTATATTCCAGCTTTTTGCTCTCTTTGTTGATTCTAAAATTAAAAGTGATTCCCATACTTTTGATAAATTCTTCATAACATGCCATGTGTTTATATTTATCTCTTGGGAAACCAGAGGTTTTTTTTTCTCAATAGCATCACTTCTTCTCAGCTCTCTTATGAACAAGTTAATCAAAACATCTGAAATCCTCAGAAAAAAATGTAATGTATCTATGATGACAAGGTCCATAGGTATAAAATCAAATAATGGTTGTGCCTTACAGTTTAATTTCCTTCCAGTGGAAAACCTTGCTATTTTAACTTGCTTGCTATTAATTGACCATGTTTTGCTTGTGTCCCACCCTTGCTCCCTGGGACACTTGCACCACACACAAGCATAATCCTCATTTGCCCTGCCTAAACCACATAACAGTGCTAAAAATTTCAAATATCCACGTAAAAAGTATTCAATTTTATAGGTGCAATTATTTGCACTTATCTCCTTTAAGTTTGACATTTCCATTCCAAGGTCTACTAGGCTGTCTCTCAGATTATCATATGTCTCTGTAGTTTTTACAACAGCAAGTATATAATTTCCCTTCTCACCCATTGCCACATCCTTTTCATGGAGAATAGTGAAAGTGAAGTTGACAACTGTAAGCCCCTTTCCAATATTTGTACCATCACCACTAAGCTCGATCTTAATAGTTTCTCCATCATTGATTTCTCCATTCTTCTGAAGCCTAACAATGTGCTCTTGCAAGCTTTCTGCAAATCCTAACTGAACACCTTCAGCATCTCCTGGTGTTGGTTTCAAGTTCCATTCACTGTTTAGCTCATTAATTCACTTCTTGATGGAATATATATTGGGGAGATCATTAGCCTTAATGGCAATTTCATGCCAGGCCTCATTTGAAATCATGAATTTATCTTTGAGGTAAAGCCACATATTTATGTTATCAATGTCATCATTATTAAGGGCCTTTGGGTCAGACTCTGTAAATGGCAGCTCTCCCTCTCCAACAAGATTGAAAGTTTCATATTGATTAGTCTCAGTGTTGAGGACTTCAATTTTAGTTGCAACAAATTGTACAGCCCAAGAAAGGAGAGTGTAGTTTGGCACTCCTCCTTCAGTTGGTTTTTAATTCTCTTTTGATGGTTCTTAGAATAGTCATTAAACTTCTTCTTAGCTGGGCCTCTACCTTTTTCCCCATTTGTAATCACTTTTTTAGCCAACTGAATAAATTTTTTATTGTAGAAGGCCCCTTTCTTCTCAGCTTTCTCGAGGGCTTCTCGGGCTTTTTTATCCACTCGCAATCGCTTTACCTTCTCTTGTACCAAAGATTCTTCTAATTTTATTTTTTCTCCCCTCAACTGGCTGTTCTCATCTTTAAGCTGATGTACATCAACCTCGTTGTAATACACCTTAAATCGATACCGAGGGCCCGTTTCCAAATTGCTAAGAAGTGCATTTAATTGCCACGATTACTAGCTTTCTTGACAGCTTTCTGAAAACAGAATATTTTCTTTCTGAAGACTTCTGATATATGGCTATTGATTATTATACCTCGTATACCTGATTGCTCAAACACTTTGTTTACAATCATTGAAACGACCGACTCATGGTTTTCTCTGAAAACTTCTTTGCTTTGAAATATTATAGATTAGTAAGCTGAAACGAAAAATTAATCAGGGAAGTTCACGAAAAATCCAGCGAACAAGCTTAAAAAAGACATTTAATTAGACTTCATACTGCGATGAACTTCACAAATCTTACTTAATTTTCTCGTAAGTAAACAATGGCAGATTAATACCCGAAGTGCTTTCTGAGTTTCCCGATCCCTCTCCTACTGCTTTCACGCTCACCAAATAGGAAAAAATCAAAAGGAGGAAGATACAGCTGTTTTGAAACGCCATTTGACGAGGGTAAACCTGCTTTTTGTTCGACACTTTACATATCAAAACAAAGGAAATTTGTTCCTCTTTTTGATTCAGGCGGTACATTTTTAAATTGCGCTTGCGTAAAAAAGATATCGCCCGAGACGCTTCGCTCGGTTGTGTTTTGAACAAAAACGCCTTGTTAATTTCACGCAACCGCTCGGAGAAAAGGTTAAAATGACGGGGGAAAAACTTTACCTTCAAGTTAGAAAATTAGCGAAATAGAAAGCCACAACATTATAGTTTAATATTTCAGAGGTACATTGAGTGCTTTTTCCGTAGAGAATCCGCACGATGGTAAAATGTTCGAAAATTACACTCGATTTGAGTGGGGCGTTGAAGTGGGCGTGGTCACTATATTCATGTTAAGACTATTTGTACCCCGTGAGTTTGATATGCGGCCTAAAAACCGTCTGCAATTAATTTTAATCGTTCACAAAAAGTACCCAGAAAGTTGAAACGTGAGGTATTTGGTTACAGTTAAACTGAACGATGGAACTTTCATTCATTTAATATCTGAATTTTCTCGAGCAATTTGTTCATAGTAAAAAAAAGCGAGCGAAGTTTTAATTTAAGTTCTACAACAAATATACGCTCCTGGTGAGTCTTTCCAATTCCGTTCAATTTGGACATTTGTACCTTAAATTGCACAACAGAAATTGAAGGAATTGAGAAAAGGCTGCATTAAATTCTCTTGTGTCTCGTTGAAGTGTGCCGTTCGAATTTAGTTTTTGTGAAGGAAAGATCAGAGTTAAACACGCCATTACAGCAAACAAACGAGCAAACTCCCACAACTTCAAAATAAAAAATTGAATTTACTCACAATTACTTTCCTCGCCGTTTACTTAATGAACAGAGGTAAATCTTCGTACATGAATGAATGGTCGATGAGAGTAAATAATACTTTCCGTTAGATCATTAACTGATTTTTAAGAAAACATTGTCGTGACAGTCCTTGCCAAACTAGTTCTGTTGGTTTTCAAATGTTCCTACGATTTTTTTTTTCTTGCGCGCTCTCTAATTGACAGGTGTCAGATTGTGACAGATACTTGTAAAAATAATGTTTCAAAGTTTGTTTGGAAGCCTTTTAAATCACCTTTATCGTTACGGAAATGAAAATGTTTCGTTGAGGAATCTCTCTTAAATTTGCATCACCTCTATTTTAACTACCATTTACTCACTCAAAAATTGTTCAGTTTATGGAAGATCTTGACGTATTTACGGCCATAAGTCATTCGGGTTCTATCGGAAAGAATTTCGTCAAGTTTAAAAACAATAAATATGTTATTTACCGGCTAAGGGTCGGTCCGTATGGTGAAAAACTGTGACCTCGGTCTTGAAAATGCTGCCCTCGGCCTACGGCCTCGGGCAGTATTTTCAAGACCTCGGTCACAGTTTTTCACCATACGGACCTCCCAGCCGGCAAATAACATATATTTACATTATCCGTAAGATTTAGATCTGACTGTTATTTCGGCAAATTTTTAATTTATGTTTAATGTTGCTGAATTCAGAATTCGGACAAGATTTGCTAGTTATCCACGATCCATCGCAAATTAAAATTCTGCAATCGTGTAGATATCAGTCATTAATTTTTTTCCTCATCTCTTTAATGTCCGTAATTGATAATCTATGCCTTTATATATACTATTTCTCAATATACAACTGTTTCATTGATTTAATTATCTTTTGAAAATTAATAACAGTACAGATATGTCTCGCTAAATTACGACTCATTTGTGTGTCGAGGCGAAATATATGTACATATTTTTCTTCTGCGGTGAAGATTACATACCTTATACCGATTCAAAAAATACAGAACGATTTCATTTCTTATCTTTTTTTTTTAATTCTTTCTTTTTTTCAGCGAGAACTATTCACCCACATGAATGTTTGGACAACCTTTATGTACTGGCCTGAAACATACCCACAGACACCGGAGGATTGTGGGATTCAAAAGCGCAACGTGACAGTCGAGGCTGATGTTGAAGAGCTCGATTCTCCACTTGTCTTGAAACGTGACGCCGATGTTAATTTAAACAAAGGCAAACAAGTTCAAGAGATGATCCCTTAATCGTCCATAAAAGGAAAGGGATGCATTTCCAGCCGAATAAATAAACAGACAAATTCAAAGATAACTGTTGTATTTTTTTTTTGTTTTTTGTTTGCTTGATTTACAGTCTGACTAATGAAGCCATCCTTCAGGTTGTAATCCTTTTCTCAAGGAATCAATGTGTTATATTAATTTCTACGATGAAGCTGGTAGATAACGATCCCTTTTGCTCAACTCTTTATAGATAGAGAACATAAACGTCTGAAAACATCTTATGGATACATTGGCGGAAACAGTACAAGGTATCCTTCTTCCTTAATTAACAACCCAACTGTATACTCTCATCAGGTGGACTACAATTCCTTGTGTAGTATCAGTAGCAATTTTTTGGATCCCTAAATTAAGATGACAAAATTTCATAAAACAGGAGTTAGGCTAAAGCGATCTAAATATAATGATTCATTGATCAGTAATGAACTGTTGGACCGAACGCCATTTTCATGCCGATAGACCAGCTTTACTCATCATACCAACGATGTTGAGACAAGCTTAAGATTTTTGGCATTTAATTGTTTTATTTTGTGACAAAAGCACTTTCATCTTTGGTATAGTACTTAGAATATTGTTCACTCAATGAAAGAATGTTTTTTGTGTGGTGGTTCACTTTCGGCGCCAGGTTTAAAATTGTCAAGGAAAAAATTAATTAATTCCCGAAGTGGTTTTACTTTGAAATTTGTTTTTACTCCCAAAGAGAGTAAAAAAAAATTTTTTTGCAAGTTATGAAACAGTTAAGTAATAATTTATCAAACAAACAATAACGGGAAAAGATGTCTCTTTAGGGAGCCATGGGCTGGGAAATTTAGTAACAATTATGTCACCTTAAACTTCATCTCTTTAAACGTTCATATACAAGTAAGAACCATTCGATTATTGTTCATTATTAAATTGTTCCCTTGATCACATCAGCGTCAGAAGAACGTTTTCATAAGGGAGAAGTTTCTTCTCTAACACGATGAACCTTTAGATAATTGTGTTAACTTTTGTTTTATTAGGAGCCGGTAAGTCTTATCATCCGTCTCCTACTTGTAACACATGTCCAACAACCGAGATTATTTTTTACAAAGGAAATATTAGACTAACCCATTTCCCAATGAAATGACGACCCCTTTTTGATGTTGGGTGAAAAAATGGGAAATCAAACCTAATCTTCAATTTTGAGCTGCAGTAAACTAAGGAAAGTGTGGATCAATATTTGACAGAAGTTGCCCCTAAATTATGAAGGAAATCCAAAAAAAAAGGCCAAAATCGCTTGCAAGAGAAAAATACAGAAAAGAAAGAAAACAAGTTACTTTACAGGTGTGCTTTGTGAATTAATAGAAGTCTGAAAAAGTCCTTAACTCACGTTACGGAAAAACGGTGGGGCAAGTAGTCATACCTGGAAACTTCAAGAGAAGATATAAGAGGAGCCCACACGATTCTGACATATTGTTTTACTGACTCACTGTGCTAACGTGTATACACTTCGATCATCATTGTTCAATGATGTCTTTTCATCGTGAAAATTGTCTTTGTTCTTCTCTTTCTTCTATGTAAAATAATTTAAAAACTACTATTTACACAGGTTCATTTGAACTTTTTTTTCATTTAAAAATAAAGTATTCCTCGGTACATTTTCAACTATAAAATGAAATAAATAATTCAAATAATCGATCAAAGCCGAAAATATTTATTTATATTGACAACAATAGAGATAAAAAATGAGAATTTATAAAAACTGAAAGTAAGGATTGAAAAGAAAAGGCTATACTATAGCAGCACAATATTTAAAGCAACGTTAATATAAGTAGCAGAATGAAGGATTCTTTCGAATTCATGTATAATACGTTTTTTACCTAATGTGTGTGCATAACAAAGTTACATGGTCAAATCATGCAAATTTTCTATTGTCCGTAAGAGTGTTCGCATGATGTTATTCTGACCAGAACATGTTTGGCATCACGTGATTGCTCGTTTCGTTTCGTGTGTACCAAGGTACATTGTGCATTGAATGAAGTCCAAAGACACGTCGTTGAAGAGACAAATTGAATGCTAAATTCTTCCAATTTTATCAGTTCTATGAGTCTAACTCCATTTGATCCTGACGTCTCAAATTAAGACAATCTACAATGTCGTTGTTGATGTCCGCTAATCCTATTCTAGTCAGTGCCACCATGGCTCTTCTGATAGTAGCTGATTCGCCATTCTCTTCGTACCATCTTTGTAGAACTTGATAACAGCATTCTCCACATTTATCTTGCTGTTCCACAGATATCGCATCAATTATTCTATCTTCAAGCCCCAGCTCTCTTGCAAGGTTTTTCCAATGATACTCCGCTTTTTCTAATACAATTTTCTTCACGTCCGAATTTGTCTTCAATGATTTGCAAACAGCATCTTTACCTAGAAGGGCGCAAAGGAATATGATAAAAAATTCCAAATGGACTGCGTGCATTCTGCCTTTATTATCAGATAGGAAACCTGTTACTAACTGATTAACTTCTTGTATCACAAACCCCACTCCGAGAGCAAATCACCAAGCTTAGCCCCTCTGCGATCTCGACTCTGTTAAACCTGGACATGATTGCAAAGTATCAAGGGAGACTCACCGTAAACTCCCCTCTAGTTCCCAGGCTGAGCCCAGACCTTGGCAAGATTAATTTCCCTGGGACTAGGTCGGGGCTCATCCCTGTGGTCAGAAAAGGACAAATGCGCAAGACATTTCTTTGAACGTAGAACCTTGTGCCCCCATTTACAAGAATGACTAACATTTTGCAGGGGGGCTCCGCGGGGTACGTGACATCAAAAATTGCAACGACATTGATACTAAGTCAAACCTGTTTAGAATTTGGGATATCAGGGTAATTCTCTATATCATGCATCCTTACTGTTAAAATTTCTCCCGTGATATCTACTTCCAGAAACATATGAAACAAAATTATTTGCGATGAGCTCGTCAATTCTCTTCACTTGTATTCCAGACAAAATATGAACACTGTGAGGAAAATACAGGCGTTAATAACTTCTAAGAGTAAAGGTTATGTGTCAAGCGTTGTGGACAAGTGAACCATTATCCATCAGAGCTCAACTCAACTGAGTGTCATGCTCAATTCAATTGAGTGTCGTGAAACCTAAACGAAATTTATATCACAACCGCCTATCAGAGGAAAATATTACTAGGAGCTTATTAAAGTTAAAACAAGCAAACTGCTCTTAACCCGGAGAAACGCGAGCGACAAAGTCGCGATTGGTCTTACTTTGAATATGGTCTTTTGAATTAGAGTGGTACTAGTTTTCTGAAACAATTAAAACGAAAAGTAAAACAAAACCACACTAATCTTGGATTACTTTTCACACTCAAA
The DNA here is from genome assembly GCF_036669915.1 of Pocillopora verrucosa. Lineage (NCBI taxonomy): Eukaryota > Metazoa > Cnidaria > Anthozoa > Scleractinia > Pocilloporidae > Pocillopora > Pocillopora verrucosa. Next base: position 5,691,218 of record NC_089316.1, on the reverse strand, counting down.
TGAAAACTGTTTGACCTTTTAATGTCGTTACCTTCCTGAAGTCGATGCCCCACAAACTCAAATGCTTCATAGCGGCTCATTTCCTTGACAAGGGCCTCAAAGCACTCATCTTGGGTCTCGATTTTCAATCTTGCAAGAGCCTCATAGAAGCTTTGTATTGTCTGCCTCTGATTCATATTGCCTTTGCTGAAGCGGGAAAGGAGATCGTCATACACCTCTGAACCAACAAATTGTTTTCCAATCCCCAGAACATTCTCAGGACGCGGATTTGACAAGATTTCATCATTCACAGGAATGCCAAAAAACTCCACTGGGGTTTTCTAAAATTACATAAAAAGTAATATGTTCCTATTTAGTTTTAGAAGAATGTACCTGTTTAATTATCAGGACGCATATGTTTATTTTCTACGAATTCCACCATGTATTCTACATGCATGTATGATAAAATCCATTTGATATGTTACGTGATCATGTTGCATTTCCTTTCCTTCTCTGTTTTTTTCATTTTTCTTCTCTGTTTCTCAACACGCAAAACTGTCCTCTGAAAAACGTCAGCTTTGAATATACACTCGACCGTACTGTTGATCGGAATTTTGCTAATGTCATTCTCAATATCGTTGAACAAAAAGGAATTATATGAAAAACACGTTCAAAAACTGAACAGCAATCGAAAAGGCAGTGACAAATTGTACTAAGGAAGTTACAAAATAAACCCCTTACCTTCAGCTTTCTCTTGAGAGGCGATACTCGAAAATTTAATCGACATAGCAGAGTGTCTTTTTCAAACTTGGGTGTTTTGAAAAACTTCACCCCTGAAAGTCCTTTGTCATCAATGACACGGATTGGAACTTGAGCTTTATGGAGGTCATCACTCATAAACCTGTTAAAAATAATTCTTATCAGCACGTAAAAGGATGTATTTATCAACAAGAATCTTTGCTATTTTTCTACTGAGAAAATAGGACGGATGTTACCCAAACGTTGAACGAGGAACTGGAAACGGGGAGTGGGGAGTGAGTGTACAGCGATAATCTGAATTAGAATTTAATCATTTTCTGGGCTCTGTAGCGCCTGCAATTTATATCAGAAAAAAAAAGTGAAGTTGTGAAGTCAAAGTTTGAGTTAAATTCTATCAATAACAACTCAACTTAACTCTCTGCTGATTGCTATTTTGAATTTGATTAAACAAAATCCCCTATGTTTCCGGCCCTCTTGGCATTATTTAAAAGAAACCTACTTGAATAAAACTTCAGGTTAATAGCATACTGAGGGTTTTCTCAGTGAAGCGTTTCTAAAAACTTACTGGAGATAAAATTCGTCCATGTCTTCTTCCTCAATCGCTCTGATCCCTCCTATGAGGGAGACGTAAGCCCTATCACGCCCAGGAATCATACTGATGCGGGAGCTTGAATCGCTCAGAGTAGGCGCATTAGCTTGATTCGTAATTTCAGCCCGCACCTTTTCTTTAAGTTGAGACGGGCAGCAAATTAGGTACAAGATGTCTTGAGAATCAGGGCGGTCTTCCAGAGGGAAGTAGGCGAAGAAAACTGCCAGCTGATGTTGGATCCGAATAAGTCTCGATAGATATCCGCTAACGCTTTGATAACTGAAGCTATCTGCACACCAGTCAATAAGACACGAATACCTAATAAAAGTCAAAGAACTGTATGTAAACTGCAATCTTAGCGCCAGATCGGATCTGCAAGTACATTCCTCTCCTTGGCAGCCGTTGTTTGGGATTTCAGCAACGTCTCCCCAAGAAACAGAAGAAAAGAAATTTGAGTTAAGACGAGAGTGCCTTTTTTTTTGTTTGGAGAATGATATGAAAGGTGCAAAAGACAGTATCACGATGGTAATACTCGAGATAGGGTTTCCTTTTATAAAGAAGATCTGATGCTAAGAGTTTTGTCCAGCTTTGTCTATCGTTTACCAGTCTTTACATTCGAGGGGGAAAAGTGCAGATCCCTTGGCTCAGTTCGAAGCTCCAGTAACTTATTCATACGTAATAACTCTTTCATATACATACTAAAACTCCCATCCTCTATCAGTTATTATGTCCACACGAGTGCTCGCTTAATAAATCATCTTCACTTCGATATTTTCTAAATTTAGACGAAAAAAATGATCGAAAAATGCGGTCTTCTTTGTGAAAAAGTTCCGAGGTTACCACATTCTAATTATTTACAAGAAAAAAGCAGTTTATCTGCTTGATTACTACGTCCAGTAATACTCCCATTAGGGGACATGCAAATGACGATTTGCAAACCGGCCACATTTGGTGAATTAATAAACAAACATACCCAGAGAAGCGTTCCACCTGAAATTTAACTGTCATGCCGTCAAACGTCACTGGGTTCTTCAAATCGTCAGTGATTTCCTTCCATTCCCTCTGTTCACCATCAGAACTCAAAAACAATATTCTTACCCGGCATGCCGTTGGATCAGGAAAGTCATGGTGTGTGTCTCCCAACGAAACTGGCAGCGTTATGGTAACAGGCTTCAAGAACTCAACCGTTTCGTCGCAAACTATTCGCAGTATAGGTCCAATAAGTATATCGTTAGCCTTAAACTCTTCACCTGGTACTTCTTGCACCTAATGGGAAAATTATGTCGAAAAGAGAAAACCCAAGGATTCATTAGGTTAAGAACAAGTTACGTTGCGGTAAAGTGAAATAGAAAAGGGGAGAATTTTCTCCGCCTTCATTTTCAAATGTAGTATTAAAGTGTTGCATGGATCTCCAACGGTAAAAGACAGACTAAAGCAACAAACAGAAGGTAAAAGTACATTTTCAGGGAACAAAACGTTAAAATCCCAAGGTTTACCAAATCTTGTCGATTGGGACTTCGCTTGTCAAACGACTCGACGCTTCCACCACTGGTTCTTTAGGATAAACAATCACGAACATTTACTGTAATGACACTAGATTTCCCTCGCATCTGTTATATTTCAGGAAAATTCTGTACCTTCATTCGAAGAGGAATCCTTGTTTTCGAAGTAACAGCCTTTTTCGGGATAGTAATACCTATACTTGGATATTCAGGCATGAAAAAGGAACCACCATTTGATGTGATCGTGAATTCAGGGGAAAGATGCAGACGACTCACAACAGCATATGTGGCACATTCTGTTATATCCGCTTGCACAATAGGAAAGTGTAAATTGGGAATGTCTTGGCTAGATTGGTATTCTTCTTCAAAATCTATATCAATAAAACAAAGAACAAATATATTATAGATTAAGTTAATTTTTAGGCATCTAGTGAAAGAATAAATGGGGGCGAGTTAATAAGAATTTTCAGAGGCTTACAAGTGTGAACAATAAGGTCTTATTATTTAAACAAAGTTTAGCCGTAGTTCAACAAAACCGCGTCCTAAGCAATTGTTAACTCAGCTGAACCTTTTATCAGGGCATTCATTTTTGTGAATAGTGTCAATAGGGCCGTGTTCCGTGTTTTTGTTTTTCTTTCGTTTCGTGAAAACCTTAAGATTTCCTTGAAACTTGGTACACAAGAAGAGAGATCTGAACTTTTCCCTTTATATGCGTGACGCGCGAAATGGGATCAGACCCCCCCCTCCCCCCTTAACCCCACCCCTTTGCTAGCCTTCGTTAAGACATTCCTGGAAGTAGATTTTCTCGCACATTCATCCATGTTCGACCAACACACACAACGATGCATCAAGTTTGTTTATCTGTAATTTAACATTAACAAATTTGAAGGCTTTTCCTCCAACCTGAGATAGTTTTGAAGTCTTCCACATTGGTCATTTCTTCCCATGCACCGGTCTCGTTGTCAATCCGTTTGTACAACAACAACTCGTAGCCGTGTAGGCCGGGAGAACTGTGAGTGAATGACATCTTAACCTCAGCTTCGAATTTGAAAGCTTCGTGACTGTTCGAAGAAATTTCAATTACGTTGCTGACGAGAGCCTCGTGCTCCCGCAAAGGCGGGGACAGGACCGTTGGTTTCCATCGATGGACCGTTATCATGGTGAGCTCAGAAACAGCATCACAAGGGAAGGCTAGATCTACAGCCCCTAGCTTGATGTTCCAATGCACGTCCTCGCTAGTGAGTGTTCCTCTGAAAATAATCACAATACCATGAATGAAAATGAAATCAACTGTACAGAAAAGAGAATTTTTCGCTGGAATTGTAATCCGTAATGTCATCAATACCGCCTTCTCTTTGGTTCAGCTTTTCCGTCAAAATTCCTGGATTGCAAGTTGACTGCCAGGCTCAGGTCCAGTATATCTAAACCAGCAAAATTTGGAAAATTTCCCTTCGCTACGCTCCTTAACCCTTTAACTTCCATGAGTCAACAAGACAGGATTTCTCTTTACAATATCAATACAATATCAAGCAGACAAGTGATGAGAATAAAGAAAAATATTAATTAGGGGATTATTAGTTGATCCAATACCAAATTCTCCGTACTAACATCGCAAGAACTATATAGCAAACAGTTAGGAGAATTACTGATGAGATCTTGGAATTAAAGGGTTAAGAAAGTAACCGTTTCACCTAAATACACTAAGGAAAATAAAATCAATTTGTAACGGTTCCAAACTTGTTTCTTTCCCAAAAGCCAACGATTTTGCCGTCCGGCGCAACCTAAGCCAGCACACGTAGCTGCCAATCTTTCCTTCTCTTATTTTCGTCTTTCAGCCCACATCTCAAGCGGACGTGAAGCCTTCTCAGGCCCTGCACCTGGAATTGCTTACGGCCCTCATGCAATCATTTTTGTATGTTTCTTTTTTTAATAGACCTTAGGCAAGGAGAGAAGTTCTTTGGTATATTTTATAACAGATGATTTCGTGGTAACTATGACAAAATCTTACAGTTCCCTCTTATTAACATTGTCTAACTATTTTTAATAAAAATGCGGCGAAAAATCATCGATCTCTCTCCAAAATGGTTTTTTTTTTGGATGTCGAAAAAACCTTCGGCCACATATTTCCTTACACATATCAAACTCATGGGGTACAAATAGTCTTAACATGAATGTAGTGACCACGCCCACTTCAACACCCCACTCAAATCGAGTGTAATTTTCGAATGTTTTACCATCGTGCGGATTCTCTACGGAAAAAGCGCTCAATGTACCTCTGTGGCTTTCTATTTCGCTAATTTTCTAACTTGAAGGTAAAGTTTTTCCCTCGTCATTTTTACCTTTTCTCCGAGCGGTTGCGTGAAATTAACAAGGCGTTTTTGATCAAAACACGACCGAGCGAAGGGTCTCGGGCGATATCTCTTTTACGCAGGCGCAAATTAAAAATGTACTGCCAGAATCAAAAAGAGGTACAAATTTCCTTTGTTTTGATATGTAAAGTGTCAGACAAAAAGCAGATTTACCCTCGTCAAATGGCGTTTCAAAACAGCTGTATCTCCCTCCTTTTGATTTTTTCCTGTTTTGTAAAGCGTGAAAGCAGTAGGAGAGGGATCGGGCAACTCAGAAAGCGCTTCGGGAATTAACCTGCCATCGTTTACTTACAAGATAAACAAGTAAGATTTGTGAAGTTCGTTGAAGTATGAAGTCTAAATAAAAGCCTTTTTTAAGCTTGCTTGCTGGATTTTTCGTAAACTTCCCTGATTAATTTTTCGTTTCAGCTTACTAATCTATACTATTTCAAAGCAATGTAAAGACGAAGACGGAGAACCATGAGTCGGTCCTTTCAGCAATCGTAAACAAAGTGTTTGAGCAATCGGGTATACGAGGTGTAATAATCAATAGCCGCATATCAGAAGTCTTCGGAAAGAAAGTAACTGTCTTCAGAAAGCTGTCAAGAAAGCTAGTGATCGTGGCGGATGGCAATTAAATGCGCTTCTTAGTAAGTTGGAAACGGGCCCTCGGTATCGATTTAATATCATATCGATCATACAGTTTTGTATCTTTATTCCGTGGATTCGCCTTTCTAACGAGGGTGTATGTTGAGTATTCATTGCGAAATCGCTTTATTTTTTTTTATTTCCCTCTTTGGCTAGTCTGCCATTTTGAAAATTCGTAACGGAGAGCATGCGCATTACGTGGGGTTAGTGGTTGCGTACACCTGGAACCGAGAAAAACAAATGTTCGTTGCACTGGGGAAAGAGTTTGATATGCAACTTATTATGTTTGCCCCGTGGCGATCCTAAATCTTTGCACAAACGCAAGGATCCGATTACTGGCAACTCATTCATTTTCACTTACTCGTGTATCTTTATCCTATCTGGTTCTTGTTCCTGCTCACTTTCTAACTCTTCGCCATCTTCTTCCTGAATTGTTAGTTGTTGCACTTGCCCACTGGCCTCTGGAATCTCTTCGCTACCACTGTTACTATCGAGATCATCATCATCATCATCATCGGAAGGAATGTCAACTTCATCGTCATCGTCATCGTCCTCACTAGACAGCTGTTCAGCTTCTAAAATAGCATAGTTTTTTGTTTTGAAAAAGATTTAAGCAATGAAAAGCAAATCCAAACAATAAAACAAAACAATAACAGAAAATCATTGTTCGCCCCCGCCCCATGGAATGACGAACCTTATAAAACATCAACCATGCTCATGAATAACGAAAGACACTCGTATTCTCTCGGACATATCAGTTAAAAACGCCTTCGGGTGCGCTTATTCAAAAAATGTATTTAACCACGTTTTTCATATGCGTAATTGCAGGCGTTTGTAACTAATAGAGAGAACGCTTGCGTCTTTCGTTATTTTAAAATATGCGCGACTTCTGGTCAAAGTATTCCCTCATCAAATACCTTTTGCTCCAAAAGAAAGGAATCCTTTTACAGTTCCCATCAAAGTTCCACTCTGTTTGGCTTTCTGAGTGAGCATTAAAATGCGAAAAAGTTCAGAGAATCGCCATTAATCCAAATCTAAGTAACGTAAAAGGGCAAATAAAAAAGAAAAATATGTTGTGCCACCAAGGATAATGTAGGATGCTTGGGCAATGTAAAGACAACGGCTTTGGCAAGTCAGGGATGCACTTGTTCCACAAGGAGACTAGCTGGGTAGATTTCGCGAGGTTGCTCGGTTCAATCAATTGTAAAGTGTAAAACTAATGAAAGTTAACGATCGTTCGAGATCATACTATCTTACATACTAAACTAAAACCCCTAAGAACTTCGTAATAGACCTCGCTCACGGTAGAGTCTCTGTGGCTCAGTGGTTCGATTCCTCATAGGGATTCATAATTTCTTTCTTTGTCCCACCCTCGTAACAAGACAAATAACATCTTTCTCTAAACTAAACCCCATTCAAGTTGATGTCATCCATTGATAGATCAAAGAGCTTTGTCATACCTTTAACAAACTCTTGTACTTTTGTTTCTTCTTCTCTTTCGTCTGTGTTGAAGCCATATCTACAAGAGTGGTGAGAATGTCGATTCTATCGCGCTTTGACATTCCGACCTTGTTTTTTTTCCACTTCTTTTCATAAAATCGAAAGGCTTCGTTACTGTACTTTTCGGCCTTACTTTTCTCGTGAAGCTGTTTACAGAGCCTACAGAGAGTTTGCAGAATTTCCTCTCTGACGGTGTCTGGTAACTTTCTCGCGTCGGGTGAATTCCACGCGCCTTCATAAAACCATAGAGCTTCTTTTTGGTATCTCTCCTGTGTTTGACGGTCGCCAAATTCACCAAGCCTTTCGTTTATTGAATCAATAACTGTCTTATTGGCGAGAGAAAATTCAAACCCTTCGAAGGCTCTTTCTTCGTCCCAGTAGCGTAGAAAAAAGTCGAATACTTCTTGTCGAAACTGATCTTTCCTCTTTCCTTCAAGAAAGAACCCTTCGGAGCTCTCAACGATTCTGACCATGACCTCGCTGTGGTTTCCTTGACCCAGAGACTTCTCAATCTCCCATGCTTCCTCATAAAACTCTTTCGCTGCGTCAGAGTCCTCCGAGTATCGACAAATCTGCGCCATTTGGAAAGCACTTCGAGCAGTGTCAGGGTGCCTTCCCAAAATGGCCTTCCGGATCTCGAAAGCGTTCTTTGCAGGTTGGTAGGCGTCTTTAAAGTTTTGCAACCAACAGTACGCATTAGCAATGTTTCGATTGTACTGGGCAGTGTTCACCATGCCTGGGATTTTTAGTTCCTTAGCGAGCTCTAAGGCTTCTTTGTAGTATTCGATTGCCTTTTCAAATTGTTTCTTTCCTTCATAAACCGTCCCGATCTGTCCTTTGAAGAAGGGCATGTCAAAATGTTTCACTGAGCCAGAGAGCTGTTGTCTCATATCGTACGCTCTCATGTAGTACTTTATGGCCTCGTCATACTGTCCTAGCTTGTTGTGGCAGTTTCCAATACCGTTTAAGCACCTTGAAGTGCTTGTATGGCTGTGAAGTTCATTTTCCATTATCTTCAGCGCCTTGTGAAAAATCCTCAGTGACTTTGACATATTCCCTGCTCTGTAATATACTTCACCCCAAGAGAACAGGTAGGAACTCTTGGTCAACCTAAAGGAATCTGTGCTCTTAGTTTCCTTCTGCACTTTGCTAAGCGACTCTTTCGCTCTCCTCGCGACCGTCAATGCTCTCTGCCATCCTTCAAGTTTAAGAACCAACAACGTTTCGCGGCATTTTAGTTCTGCTCGAAGCAAGGAACCTAAAGAAACAACAAGGGAAATAAGTTTTTCTCTCTCTCTAAGTTTTAGGCATATTTTTAACCAGAGAGCGTTTTTATTTCTTATTAGAATGTCAACGAGGATTAACTTAAGGAATGTTTAAGGAAAGTTTGGCAAGGGACGCATCTGCATCTTCAAACCCTGACTCAAATTAGTAAGTTACCCTCTACAAGATTAAAAAAGATGCGAATATTGCGACAATAGGCCTCAGGCCTGGTCAACAAAACTGAGAAAATATGTACCGAATCTTAGTACATATACCCTGTATAGCTTCATCGTGAAAGATTCTTTGGGCGTTTGAACAGATTCGAACAAAATGAGAAGGCGGTAAGCTCCTTACCGAAAGGATCAGATTACACTCCATAGCTTTGATCGTGTAGTCTGATCGTTCGGCTGAGTGAAGTCCTGAGAAGGATTGTTGTCGGCAGTGATGACTGGAGTTTCGACAACCTGAGTTAAAGTCACGACTAGCTCTTCGTGGTCAAGCCCTGGGGCCGGTCGTGCAAAATTGCACGATGACGTTGACCTTTTCGGAAATGCTCGGACTACATCCGATTGCTCTGAAATTCCGGCTGTAGCTAGTAAACATTCCAATCACATGGCGAGTTTGGCGAGTTTTAGCTCCGAACTATCAAACGTGACCTCGGGAGCCCGATCCGAAAATCACTTGCGTACGATTTCAATCTGCGATGATGGCGTACGATGCGAAACGCTAGAGATGCATCGTAGCTAAGGCTTTAGAGATGATTTTTGACGATGGAAGTATGCATGGTGGTATCTCTAATGGTGAGGAATCCGAATTAGATAGAAAACTGGAAAATCCTAGCGAAGAATCGAGGTAAGTAATCTGTAAACATTCTTGCGATATCTAAATGCGTGACGGATGTGGTGTTGAAACATTTACTTTTACTTTTCACGCACGAATCCTTGTTTTTTGCCTTGAAAAAAACCTGTAAATGTATATTTGTGAATGAAAAGCAATATATTTTGTGATAAAACATGATTTCAAGCGACAGAGAAAATAATCTTCGGTGGAATGTTAGAACACAACGGCCTAAATTATCAGCCGATGACAGATCGAATGACGCAGTGTGCGTCCGAACTAAATCAAATAAAATCTTTTATTTTTCAAACGATAGTTATATATATATCGACCTGTACATTATCTTATATGTTTTGTATGTTTTTTTGATGTGGTTCTACTTGTTACATGCCAAAAATTCACAAAACAAACAAATTGTGCTCAAGAATGAGTGGAATGATATAAAACGACAGTTTCCGGTTTCACTTCTGAATTGTTTTACTCTTGAAAAAAAGTTAAAGGCTTTCGATATATGTTGCGCTTTATGTATTTTGAGGTTGATTATCTCATTTGTCCCTGTTTCAAGGCAAAATTTCAGAAGTCAAACAAAGAAATATAATTCCAATGGTTGCACTGTAGACTTCAAGAGGGATTAGTAAATTTGGGCTTGGGGTGATGATGAGGTCAGACTAATTAGTCAGTATGTCAATCAGTGTTCACTAAATATGTGTAACACATCTCAGATTTGTTATTTTCCAACCAATTTTTATTGAGATGTTGCCCATATAACAAGGAACCTCTTTAGTTAACTTTTGCCTCATTACTTTATATTATTTGGGTATCACTTAATTCACTGTTCAAATTTTGATGATATTTTATGCTAATTAATGTTAGTTTGAAAGCATTTAGTGAGGTTGTTTCCTTTTTCTTGGAGAGGAAACATGCATTTCAGGAAAGCTTATTTAATGCTGTTTCAAGTGAGGTATAGCATACTTCCCTTGTGTAAATACTTGGTGAGGAATAAATTTTTCAATAATTTGGGTCAATTTTTATGGTTTTGGGGTACAGTTTGGAAAAAAATTCTAATTAATTCTGTATTTTTTCTTTTTCAACCAGAGTCTCTAGATGTCTTTCCCATAAGATAAGGAATATTTTATCTTCGGAATGTTTCCTTGTAACTCCAATCCATTCAGGCCCAGGCTGTTTCAAAGTCAAAAGTTTTACGATAATTTATGCAAATTGTGTGCCATTTTCTTAGCATAATTTAAAATCCATGGATTTTTGGAGGCAAAATATATTTTTTCTGAAAAGCTAATTTTGTCCTCTTTCAAGTGAGGTATAGCACTAATCACTAGTGTAAATACTGTGAACAAAAAAAATAAAAGAAAAAAGGTTGCCATCATTTGTCATTTTTTTTAGTCTGCTATAAAGAGCTAGAGTCAAGTAAAATGCTGTTGTCAGTCGAGTTTAGTAAGTGTTATCTGTTAGTTTTTCCATCAGGTCGACTGCTAACTTACACTACCGAGGTATCCAGAAAAATTTCCTACGTAAACTAAGACTTTTTTTCCAGAACACAATAAAACCTTACCTTCCTTTCCATCATCCTCGACCTTTTCGGCCCAGCAATTAAAAATGTTCTTTCTTGCTTTTTCGTCAAGCATGGCCTCGAAGAGATAAAAGATCATAACACTTTCACGATGCTCTTTTGGGATAAGAAGATGGTCTGACTTGAAAGAAATATCCAAAGCAAGTTCAAAGTTTGGTTTGTCAAGATCAAAATTATCGAAGGCATTCATGTAGTCTTTGTCCAAAAGCCTTGAAATGTCTATCATTTTGGACATGAAATATGTATGAAACCTGCCTTTTGCCTTCTCGTAAACTTTGACGAACATCTTTTGGTTACTACCAATGCTTCTCAGAAATGTTCGCACCAAAGGGTGAATGTCATAGGTGAGTTCTTTCACGTCAGGGTCTATCGTTAGCACTTCACTATTCCTGAGACCTTCTAGTTGTATGACAGCTTCTGACGAGTCCACTCCAAGGACTTCGGCTGCTGCTTCGACAGAGAAAGAGCGACAGAACAGTGACATCGAAATAGCAGAATCTTTTAACTGTTTACTAGGCAAGAAGAAAAACATTTTTCTTAAACAGCTTTCTTGCTCTTTATCAATGCCTTCCTTTTCGGAGTCAAATACGTCTCTCTCTCGACTCTCCTCTGCTGCTGGTATTCCCGACTCTGGTGGCTCGGCTGCTAGTGGCTGCTCAATCGTTTCCAAAATCCTGGTGTCATTGGTTATTTGTTGCCTCAAGATTGCTGCCATTCCCTTGATGATGAGGGGATTCCCTTGGCAAATCTGCAGCAGTTTCTCCATTTGATCCTCTCGAACGCTGCCAATTCCCTGATTTTGGAATAAGACACTTGATGAAATTTTCTCTAAAGCCATAACTTCGTAATTGTCAAAGTTGGCCAACTTCGCGTGACGAAGTGTTGATCTTGATGTCAACAAAATCTTCAGTTTCGATTTCCCCGGATAATCCTTTGGACCTAGAAGTCCTTGCAGAAATTTCACAAAATTGGCATTAAGGAAGGTGGAAGCTTCATCATCTCCTCCTGCAAATTTATCGACGTTATCAAGGAACAGCAATATGTCACTGTTTTGCTCTGCTTGCCTCAACTGTTGCATTAATTCCACTACTAGATTTGCTTCGAAGCTTATGTTCGTTTTGTCTGGTGCTAAAGCGTTTAAAACGTGAAAATGAACGTCTTTCATCTCAGTGATTTCTCTAAAATCGGCCTTGAATTTCCTCCCCGGCCACTTTGAAACAGTTTCTATTGCCAATTTCGTCTTGCCTACTCCACTAATTCCATGCAAATTGACAACACGCGAACTTCCTGTTGTCAACATTGCCATAACTTTCTCTAGGTCACGTTCCCTGCCGGTCAAACCTGGTTCTTCCTTTCCAGAACTGACCTCTTGTTGGCGGTTTTCCTTAAATTGTTGAATTTTTTCCTTTAGCGACTTTTTCTTGGACGCTTTCGGGCTTAAAAACCCCTCCAACAAAGTCAGATTGTCCTCCGATACAAGACCTTGCTTAGCAAATAATTGGAGGCATGAGTACAAATCTTGTTCTCCTTGATCTTCAAACTTGCCCCTAAAATTAGTTTTTATGGACGATACGGCATGCCTTAGTTCTTCGGGACTGAGTTCATCGGACACTCCTCGAAGAAGCTTTTGGAAACGCGGAGAAATTTCTTCAGACGTCGAGATTGTCTCGATGGACGCCATCTTCGTTTAGCGTCGGTTGACTCAATGTGTGACATGTGGCCAGTGTAATGTCTGCAAATTTATGCAGGAGACTGATGTGATTCGTGACTGACAAAAGCAATTTTAATCACGCCACCCACGAATTGACCTTTAGTAACCGATCTCAGTCGATATGATACAAAGCAGTTCAGTTGAGAAGCCGCTGTTATAAACTTTTTTGCACGATTAAGTCAGACAATAGTTAAGTCAATCACGTATAACCGACCGCCTAATACAGGTTCGATTGTCTTCGTCTTAACACAACCTTAGAACAAAGAAAAGAAATGTGACTCTCTCACAAGGAATCGAACCCCAGACCTTTAGATTCTGTGCTGCGATGGTGTACTACTGAGCTACATGAAGAGAAACGAATCTTGTGAGTTAAGCCGTTACTTAAATGTTTCTACATGACAGGCGCCCTACGTACTGCTAAGATCAGCAATGTTTGGGGAGATAATTTGAGGAGATAATTTGAGGAGATGATTATGAGTTTTCTTTCGTGAAACATTGATTTTTTTTCTCGTTGCACTCTTGTAAAATAAACGCACAGACACCCCTTTACGGTGGTCATTTTAACTTAGTTGATAATAGCAAATTACCCTGTTACACTCTCCCACCGACGCAGCACCACAGCTTTTTTAGAAACTTACCCCCGTTCAGCTACTTGCGTCGATGTTGTCATTTACCTTCCTATGTTGATGGTTTTGCAAAGTAATCCAAGATCATTACTAATGGAAGGCTAAATAGGATTTGTCTTACACAAGCCTCACTTTCCTTCAAAAGAACGGATAAATCTTGTACTGAACAGCCAAAATCCTACGAACCCCCCCCCCCCTCCGCCTTCCCGTTGTAATTTCGACCATTCAACGCCTGAAGCTTTTTTTGTTTTTTTTGTTTTTTTTGTTTTTGTTCATTTTCCGATCGGCGCTCCGAGAAAGATGTATTTTAGGGAAGTTCACAAAATAATATTTTATTACTTTCTCGTAACAAATGGCGTCCAGGAAGCTGGAAAGTAATCAAAATTACATTATCCATAAGATTTTGATCCTGATTGTTATGTCGGTAAATTTTTTAATATATGTTTAATGTTGGTGGATTCAGAATTCGGACAAGATTTGCTAGTTATTCACGATCCATCGCAAATTGAAATTCTGCAATCGTACACTAGTTATTTTTCCTCATATCTTGTCCTTAATTGGTAATCTATGCCTTCATATCTACTGTTTTTCAATATATAACTGGTCCATTAATTTAAAAATCTTTTGAAAATTAAGAACAGTACAGATGTGTCTCACTAACTTACAACTCGTTAGTGTGTCGACGCCTGTCATCTAAATAAGTAGACAAATTCAAAGATACCTGATGTATCTACATTTTTTCCGTTTTGTACATCTTTGATTTATAGTCTGACTAATGAAGTCATCCTTAATGTTGTAATCCTTTTCTCAAGGAATCAATGTGTTATATTAATTTCTGCGTTAACGATCCCTTTTGCTCAACTCTCTATGGGTAGAAAACATAAATGTCTAAAAACACCCTAAGGATATCTTGGCGGAAACTGTACAAGATATCATTCTTCCTTAATTAACAAACCAAACTAAATACTCTCACTAGGTGGACTACAATTCCGTACGTAGTATCAGTAGCAATTTCTTGGATCCCTAAATTAAGATGACAAAATTTCATAAAACAGGAGTTAGACTAAAGCGATCTAAATATAATTAATGATTGATCAGTGATGACGCTCCGATGAAAAAAAAATGTCGAACTGTATTTGGACCGAACACCATTTTCATACTGATAGACCAGCTTTATTCATCATACCAACGATGTTGAGACAAGCGTAAGACTTTTAGCATTTGATTGTTTTATTTTGTGACAAAAGCACTCTTATCTTTGGTAAAGAACTTTGAATATTGTTCGCTCGATGAAACAATATGTTTTGTGTGGTGGTTCACTTTCGGCGCCAGGTTTAAAATTGTCAAGGTAAAAATAACTAATTCCCGACGTAGTTTTATTTTTAAATTTGTTGACTCCCAAAGAGATTAAAAAAAAAAGAATCTTTCGTAAGTAATGAAACTGTTAAGTAATAATTGATGAAAGAAACAATAACGGGAACAGGTGCCTTTGTAGGAAGCCATGGTCTGGGAAATTTAGAAACAATTATGTCACCTTAAACTTCACCTCTTTGAACGTTCATATACAGGTGAGAACCATTCGATTTTTTTTCATTGGGGTTTCCCGGAGCACATCAGCGTCAGAAGAATATTTTTATAAAGAAGAGGTGTCTTCTCTTACGCGATGAGCCTTAGGATAATTGTTTTGAGTGTTGTTTTACGGTCAGCCTTGAATATGGTATTAGGAGCAGGTAAGTCTTATCATCCGCCTCCTACTTGTCACACATGTCTTGTCACAAGAATTTTTATACAAAGGAAATATTAGACTAATTTACTTCCAAATGATATAAAGATTCCTGTTTGATGTTGGTTGAAAAAAGGGAAATCTAAAACGAATCCTCAATTTTGAGGTGCAGTAAACTAAGGAAAGTGTGGATCAATATTTTGACCAAAGCTGCTCCTAAATTATGAATGAAATCCGAAAAAAAAGGCAAAATCGCTTGCAAGAGAAAAATACAGAAAAGAAATAAACACATTACTTTACAAGTATGTGAGAATCAATAAATGTAAGGTACTATTTGGAAGGCCCAGCGTTGTGAGGATAGGTATTAGCCGTTACAAATTGAGGTGGCATAGTTTGACAATTGTGATGAAATATTTCAAAAATACTATAATATCGCAAGCAACTGGGTAATGGTCGCTGAGACAATAACATAAAAAAACCGGTCTTATTTAAATAATTCCCCTCCCTCAATAAAAGGCAAGCGTTTTTTAAATCCTACTGAGATTAAAATATTTTTTTGAAAGTTGATAATATCATTTTTTTGAAAAAGAAAAACCATCATTTTGAAAGAGGAATATCAAGTTTTTTGCTTCTTCTCGCCAAGTAACGCTCCACGGTTTTGTCTAGACAGTCCTTTTTCGAATTCTTGTGAGCATGGGGGGTGAAAATTAAAATTGCGAGTTCTTCAGGATGACTTATTAAGATAATTAACTCAGATGCCTACTACATAATAGATTCGTGTACGACAAAATTCCTACGAACTTAGAGGATCAGCGATGTTGAAAAACGTCTTGGGTGTAATTAAATAAAGAAACGTGGTAACTCGCGAACCCACCCGCCAAACAAAGGAAGGCTACATCCTACAAGAGTTTATGCGGTAGGGTTTAAATGATACACTGTGTCTCTTAGCAATATAGCATGATCTAAAAAAAACTTATGACAATACCCTACTAAGCTAGTCAATATTATTATTTTCGTGAAATGCAAGGATAAGTTTTTCAATTTCCCTCTATCAGATATTTCAGGACGTGGATGCAAGACTGTCAAAAAAGGCGATGAGTCTTACAGTGAAAGTATCAACATCCCTAAGATGAAATGGACTGAAACACCGGCTGTTATTTCTAAAGGAAAACGTAAGTAAAGTCACTTCCCAGATTTGAACGACTAGATTCCATGTTGCCATTCGTCCACCCAGTAATAGATCACAGATAACCTCAAAATTGTGGTAAGAACAAAAAGAGTGGCACATGACGCACGGCCGAGTGTGTCACAGACGTCCTTCTAACATTTTGACGTCACCAGTGAGCTATTAGCGAGAGCACAGTGGCAACATTCAATTTAGTTGTCTTGTATCATAAAAAAAGCAAAATTTTGTTACGCTGACGTCATCTGCGCTTTATCCTTCTAACAGATGATAAGTGAGAACAAATCAAAATGTTCATGTATAATTCAAGAATACAGTAATAATAAGAAATAGAACCACTAAAAACGAAATGGTTTCAATTTTTTTTTTCTTCATCGATTTTTCATTAATTCGTCAAATTCTATCTTCTTCTCGATTCAATTCACGGCCCTTCAAACTCTCATAGGTGAATACCGGGTGATTGGAAGAGTAGTACATATGCACTATGTACAAGAATATCTTGCTGCAAAAGAGAATATGAAGTTAGGAAACGTCCAGAGGAAACCTAATCGTGTCCAACTTGAAGTCCTGGCCGATACTGTGTACATCGAGGTGTGTAAAAGAATAGTTTGGATAGCGAAACTTTCATGTAAGAAATCCTTGATTTTCAGCAACACGCGGGAAGGGTTGGAGTGAAAAAGTTAACGATTTACTTATTATAGAGTTAATGATAACTTCTTTAAAATCTCTAGACTTATCAACTTATATTATCAACTCAGTTGATAAAACCGAATTATTTGTTGTACCCCAACTGATGCAGCCCCGCAGTTGCTTTACAAACTTGTCCCCTGGTCTCTTTTCGGCTCTTAGGAATACGAAATACAAATAAATATTGAAACAAATGTTTTTTATCAGGGCGTGATCAGGATGCGAGGTATTAAAAAACTCACAGTTTATAGCCGCAAAGTTGTTTCCGGGAAGGACAGTCAGCTGGATGTCAGAGCTCCTACTTTGAGTCCGCAATATGATTCTAGTTTGTCACTGGCTCCTGGCACTCCTGGGGTACCAGGACAGAACGGAGTGGCTGGACCTAAAGGTACTGGGGTAAAGAGAAATAGAGGATTTAATGCATTGGTCCAAAGGCATCAGAGCATTGTTGAATTGAGTGTCAAAAAAAATAATCATCATCATAACGGCCAATCAGAGATCTACATTTTTTATTAACCAATGAGAATTCAAGGCAAAAAAACTGTTTGAAGCGTGGGAAAACGCGAGTGACCAAATCGCACTTAGCTTTAGTTTTTGCTTTGATTGGTTTAAATCTGGCACAGGTTTTCTCGACTTAACACGGAGGGAAATAAACCCAAAAAAATGCAAGCCAGGATTACTTTAGATACTCTCTAAGACGCTGTTAGGAACAAAAATTGTCAACACATTACCACTGAAATCGCAATATTTAACAATAGAATTATGAGTTCGAGAATTCTTTCATTCATAGAGATAGAGAGCGAGTTATATGATTGTTTTAGTTTATATCTACTAATTGTTAAAAACTTAAGAACAAGACAATCATCTTTTCACTGTATTTTGTAGACAAACATACAACAATAGATTACTCACTTCAACCACTGTCTATCGTGAAATAGTCAGCGAGCAGAAGAGTCAATCAGTTTACATCACTTGTGTTAGACACAGGACGAAATCACATGTTTCCGTATTTCTGAAACGTGGCGGAAACATGCAACTCCATGTTTCCGTTATGTTTAACATGCACAAAAAGTGGTCCGGTTCCGTTGTATACGCAGCAACGGAAACGCGAGAAAACGTCACGAAACTGGTAACGGAAAGACAGGTTATCCGTCGTGTTTCCAGAACGGTTTAACATGTTTCTGCCACGTTTCCGTTTACGGATTCTTGCAATTTCGTCCTGTGAGAGTGTTAGCACATTTGTACTAATCTGAAATAGCACATTAATTTCATCCCTGATATCCTTACTTTTATTCCCCAGTCCAAAAATTTGAATTTTGTTTTCTGTGATAGTACAACATCAAATGAGGGGAGGAAAATATTATAGAGAACTGCAGTTCAATTTAAACTTCTGTCATTTCTAAATGATGCCTTAGTCGTGAATACGTGGATGTTATTTGCCAATTAGCACTTTTTCGAAGATTTTGGATCGGCGAACTTTAGCGAAGCGCTCAACATACTATATTACTGGTTGAATCAGTTGGATGACCGCAAAGGGTCAAAAACGATTTCCTAATGATAACAATACATTACAACAATAATGATAACAACACAACAAATTATAATAAAAATCATAATCACAATGATGATTGTTATGATAAGAATTATAATTATGATAACTTTCATTAAATATGATGATAACAAGAGTAATGGAAGGATAATGATGGTGAGGATGACAATGGTGATGTAGGTTTAGACCAAAGATATGAGAACAGGAATAGTAACAGTAAATTTGTACAGGTAAGCGCCTATCTTTGGACTTTAAACTTCACCCCTTCCCCCCCCCCCCTCCAAAAAAAAAGGAAAAGAAAAATAAAAAAATTAATCAAGTTTCATTATCTTATTCGACTGAAAAAAAAGCGCAAGGCCTTGCACTGAGTCCTACACATTGCTTTGATCTATTTTTAAAGTGGAAGTTTACGCCCAACTATCAGAAGGCCACATGTTTATTACAAACAATGGTGGAAATGGAAATCAAGGACAAGCAGGTGCTGACGGAAAAAACGGAGAGGACAGGCTTGACGCGGTACGGTGATGTAAAAGTGATAATTGTTTAGCTAGGTGTAATCATGGATTAGGTAAGTAAGACCGATCTAGCTTTAGAGTGACTATTTTTGCCTCGGCGCACCAAAATCTGGTGTATGATTAAACTTACGAACAAAAAATGGTGGCGGGGCTCACAGTTTTGATTTGTGGGGATTTATTTTGTTCGTTCAAATGGTTGCAGTTTATCAATATATTTCCCATGGCATCCAGCCCAAAACGAAACATATACCGCACGACTTCAATTAGCCAGCAGGATTGAGAGCTTTAGCATGAAATCGAGGCGAGAGGTCAGCCAGTCCAAGATGGCGCCCAAACCGTGAAATAGCACAACATCTAGAGAAAATCAAAACGAATATGCGTTCTCCCAACGTCAAGAGCAATAATTCGTTATCATGCAGATTCAGAAGATTTTATATACATTTACAGAAAAACTGAGATACCATACTTGCTCAGAACGGTCGACAGGTGTGTTTAAACGAAAGTATTCAAACACGGTTGTGACGTTACAAATTTTTTGCAAATACTGCAATGATATTTATAAACTAACGTAGGTCCTTTATCGTTTTCTCAAAATTAATTGAACTACATCTCGGGTTTACATAACTCTCTCGTTTTTTCCCAGTTCTCCATGTGTTAAAGATATATAGACCCGTTAAACGTCTTCCATTGTTTCAGAGCTTTTTATCGTGAACTAAGATAGAGAACAGTTGTTGTTGTTGTTGCAGTTGTCAGATGGAAATGGGGTAATTTTTGTGACTCAATTACCCTCCAGAATGAATATTCCACACCAATAATTAACTTGGTCTGAGGAAAATATCAACAAATGGCAACTTGCCACATCATATACGATAAGTAACATGGCTCTGTTTAACTACAAATATTCGTAGAAACCATCACGGACATTTGCTCAGTGTAAGGCTAACGGTTGCAGGACAGTCTGGGGATTGCAAGGAGATAAAGGAAACTCTGGCAAAGATGGTGGAAATGCGGGAACGTCAGGTACGGTACATATTGTCAGGTAAACTTTCGTGACGCTAGGAATAATTTTTCGAAAGCTTTTGAGTTGAACGGACAGTGGGCTGACGCTGAAATCAAAAAAGCACTTATCTAAGGGTTGAGGTCCGAAACTCATTCTTCAAGCTAGAGCTCCTATCCGCCTTGCACCATGAAAAATGGAAGCGCCTCAAAGAAACCTTTCAACTCTTTACCTCCCATATGTGACCAAGAAAGAATTTCTCCTTACAATATCAATACAATATCAAGCATAGAAGTGATGAGAATAAAGTAAAATATCAATTAGGGGATTGTTAGTTGATCCAATAACAAATTCTCCAAATTGATATCATGAGAATTGTATGTCAGACAGTAAAGAGAATTACTAATGAGATCCTGGGAGTTGAAGGGTCAAAGAGCCTCCTTTGGTGTTCGTCAAGGTGAAGAGAAAGGAAGGGCTGCCTGAGTCGAGACTTAAGACTCCTCAACTCCATAGATAAAAATTTTGAAAGCACGTATGTTTCGCAAAGACATTCACACCAATACTTACGTTATGCTGAACTGCGGGGAGATTTGTGTCTGTCAACATTCGCAAATGACGTTGCACTGCTCCCCTTTACCGTCAAAGATTTTGCAATGTTGCTCTTTAAGAATCTTATATCGAGAAACAGTTTCATTTTGGGATGTCATGTGGCCCAAAGCAACCAATGAGATTGCATACTAGTGTAAAAATATTCCAGCTTTATAACATTGATTACTTATATACATGATACATAATGATTACTTATATACATGATACATAATGATTACTTATATACATATACATAAACAGGAGACGGTGGCGAAGCTGGAAAACAAAGACTACATGTGAACCAAATAGTAGGAAGTATCAAGCTTAAAACATGTCCTGGCCAGGGAGGTACAGCACCGATAAATGGAAAGGGAGGAAAAGGTATGGATTAAAAGATTGAGATGAAGCTTACGTTTGGATTATGACGTAACATTCTCATCATAGAAGAGGGTCAGTTTCAGGGGTTGGGGGAGGGGCACTAACATATTCGGGTGGAGGAATGTCCCCGTTAAGTTCAACCCTAACCTGTAAGCCGAACAAAATCCGTCCATTTAAGCACGTAAGGCCACAAATGAAAAAAAAGCCCTAATATTCCATTTATTTGACCTTAGAAGCTTTGTTTGTTGATTTGCATTTCGCTTCAAGTATACTGTTTTGTTTTTCCTCTTCCATTGGTTTGTTTGTTTGTTTGTTTTTTTCGCTATATTTTTCTTAAAGGCTCCTTCTCCTTCGCTCAATAACAGTTTTCTTCATACAACCATGGTTCTAAAGATTAACAATCTTCCTTCCTCACCTATCTACGCGCTAGACTCTTTTCACTCAGTTGATCCACAGAGTTTTTCACACGTGGATCCCGTGTAACACCAACTTGTACTTCAACTAACAGTTCCCTTCAGATGATCCGAGATTTGATTTCTCGGGGGGAGCTCAAACGTTTTCTGTGTACCAACTCGTGACAAAGGACTTACATTTTCTGTTAATTCATGTCAGTCGTGGATCTGTGAGGCGATGGAACGAGTTATGTGGGGAATCGATGTACAAAATTTCGTGGCCTCGGGAGTCTGGGAAAGAGCATGCAACTCATTCAAGGAGGAGAACCGATTGTAAATTATAGCGGATCAATTGGGTTCGGAAGGATTATTGATGGAATGACGGATGTATTCTGTTTCTTGAATTCACAGGATCGTTGGCTTTACCACAATCACTGTATATTCTAATTAGATTCCGAAAATAATATTTACGACTTCACAATAGTTTCACTTTGATCTTCTCCTCAGGGGGTCTCGGGAGTTTAGGAGGAAAAGGGTTTAAATGTGCAATGAGGGAGTCATGTTCACCTAATCTGTTTGACCCTATGAACCCCTCCTGTCACACTTCGTGTAGAAATGATGGTGCCACGGGTAGAGCAAGTAGAGGAGCAAGAGGAGATAATGGAAAAGACGGAACAAGTTGAGTATACATGAGCCACCTTGAGAGGACTCTTTTGAAAATGGCAGCACCAATTTCTTTTATTTTTTAAAGTAATTTTTGACTCAAAAGCGAGGCTTAGAAAGTTTGCATGCTCATATGAAAGAATAATAATCACGATAGAAAATGTTTCGCAGGGAAATGATTTAACAATGTCGAGAAAATATAATACGACCAAATTGGAAAACTTACCGGTTTTCACGTTCATCGTTGGTGTCCAGTCTACGCCCATGGTAAAGTAGAGAAGGTTTGCGAGTAAGAGGAACAATTCTGCTGCTGGTTTTTATAGCGTTTAAACGAAATGCCAGTCCATCACGGTGCCCATCACACGGCATACATTTCGGCAGGTTTCCCCTATAGTTCAGCAATAACCATCTGTATTCCTCAGTGGAGAGAAGCCCTGAGTAAATCTCCTGTACAGCAACACAAAGCAATGACCCAAATAGAGAACTCCCCCGGACCTATCGACCCTGAGTCTAAGAACTAAGTTCTAAGCTACCATATCACTGCAAATTTCATCTTCATAAGTAACCATGCATTGATTGATATCTGTACATTCAGCTCCAACGGATCCTGGCACGGACGGTCAAATAGATGATTCCTATCTTCGTACATCTCGCCTCTCTGAAAATGCAAGAAGCAAATACCCCTTAGCATTGTTAAAGTTGATGAAAAGATATGCCGAGGATCGCATTTGGGCAAATGATATCGAGGAAGGCAAGAGTGTGCTGAGGTTCTTAATAACTTTAATGGAAGGAAGAAAGGGTATACAAGCCATGAAAAAAGGTGAGTTTTCAAATGGAGCTATTTAACCTTTCTTATATTCCTCAGAGTATTGTTTCAGAGACGAGCTGAAGGAGAACAAAATCTCAATACAACGGCGCTAATGTTTCTTGTATATCTGTAGACGCAGAACGAAGGCTAGGTTTTCTAGACAAAGAAGGATTCGACAGATTTGGAAATAATAAATTGTTTGCCCCTCTGATGAAATGGGAACGCTTAAAAGAGAACGCTGAAGACATCGAAAAGTATGCCAAGGAATACCAAGATGCTTTTAACAGGATTCAAAGATCAATTAGACAACAAGAAGATATTACTGACATACTGAAGGACTTAGCGCCCAAGGCAGCCAGAATACAGGTCAGCAATCAAATAAAACGACTAAAAACGGCACGGGCAGTCGATGAAAGCGAAAAGAGGCTTTATGTCGAGGTAAGGTGATGGTTTGTGAAACTGACATTTTAAAATCGTATTGCGTAATTTTTGGTTTTTGACCTTGAAACTTGAACATTTACTCGGGGATTACACTTTTTAGATACCTGCTCCTTGGTATTAAAACAGCCTTTTTTCAGATTTGTTCTAGCACTAATTCCTTTTCTTTTTTCCATTTTACCATCCCCATTTGTTTCATTAAAATTGACATTCTCTAGCAACTCATTTATACTTTCGTTAATTAACAATTTTTTTCTTTTTTTGATTCATACATTCATTTCTCCATTCATTTGTCCATTCATTCATTCATTTATGCATTTATTCTTTCAATGATGTATTTATTCATTTGGTCCTAAAACATTCTGTTTAATTTATTTTTCCTTTCATTCATTCGTCAATTACTTTATTGATTCATCCAAACTATCGATCAGCAAGTCAGTTGATTCATTATTCATTTTCAGTTTTAAATTATCTCCATTTTTTGTATGTTTATTGATTTGATGCTCAACACTCAATTTTTTGGGGGGAGAATTTAAATGTTACTGAACGAATTTTTATCAAGAAGCTTACCTTGCCTTTGTTTACTCTCTCCTGTACCCGATTAGTCCATCGCTCAGGTAGAAAACCGCATGAGCAGCACTTTAGAGACGCTAAAGGCGACACTGGTTGAGTTACAAGCTCAAAAAAATATGGAGCATTTCTTCGCAATACTCCAGGGAGTAACAGGCTTCGTAGGTGCACTTATAGAAAAAGATCCTGGTGCTGCTCTTGGTTCCGCCTTTAGTCTTATTGAAAACGAGGCTCTGAGGTGCAATAGAGGTACGCTTCAACAAAACAAGGCCAAATTAGAAAAATGGGTGAGATTTGGAAAGGCATACAAGGCTCTGGCAGATCCTAGTGACTTGAATTTTGACGAAATGGATATACAATCTGTTCCAGAAATAATGGAGGTAATATAATGCGTATGTTGTTCTTTTTTAATTTTCCTTTTCTTTTCCATCACTGTATCAACACATCCGCATTCCATAGGATGTGGAAGTGGATGTACCATAGGGGCATCACAACGTTATCTTTGTGGCTCTCTATGGATGGAACTCGAAGCTAACTTATTGGCGATGTAATACAGATAAAGTCAAGTCAACTAGAAACTTGATGGGCGTTAGCTGAGCGATTAAATTAGTACTTACATGTAACACCATACCTATAATTAATTATATCCGTGTTGTATCGTTTTCCATAACCAAAGGCGGATCTGGAAATAAACAAGGAAGCGCTTCTGGCAGACCTGGTTTGTTTGCTGGACGTTGATCTACCACCTCAAGTGACGGCAGAATTCAAGAGCGAAATCGAGAAATTCTTCATCGATGGTGGAACAAGGATTGATCTCATTGCGCAGGTCATGGAGTTAGACAACAACATTGGCACGTATAATTACGACATCATCAATTTAAAAGAGACAGAAAAGCAAATAAAAGCTGTCAATAAAGCCAAGGGTAAGAATTCTCTTCTTCAAGAAACTATGTTGTAGCAAGAGAACATAAACTGCTCTTGATTATGGTGGATCCCGGATTTCTTGTGTTCGCCGACGTTGTGCGCGCTTTTATTAGCGCGGTAACTATCAATGCTACGGTAGTAAACTTTCATTGTATTCTTATGACCATTCATATGTTCGCCCGTAAGCACAGTTCGATGAGTTGCATAGCTACGTATGGAAAAGAAACTAGATTTAACCCCTAAGCGCACGAACTGACCGACGACTCAAACGCGGCACGAGGAAAGGAAAATGGAAGAGCCCTCCCTCCCCCCATCCCCGCGATTTTTGTCATGTATCGATATTCTAAAAAATTGTCATCCAATAATGGGTAGCACGATATGCATTAATCAGGTTGAGACAAAAATTATGGGTTTGGGCTATGCTCCTATCGCATTATGAAGGGTTGGGAATTCATCATTTTCTAATCATCACAACTTTATATTTACCTCAACTGACAACTTTCCAGGGACCCCAATAACCGACAACGTACGGCAGGAGTTTATTGATAACCTTTTGAATATCTATGAAGAACTGGAGACCAGTTTTTCCAAGCAGCTGTACTTGTTCTACAAGGGTTTTGAGTTCCGGTCCCTGTGGAACATGGACAAAAAGATGGCAAAGTTTCAGCGTCGCGCTGCAACCCTCACAAAAGGCTCTGGACATCTTCAAGGAGTTACTTCCTTGACAAAGGCTTTACAAGAAATAAACAACATTGAAATGGCAGCTAGAAGCTGTTTTACGACTAAAAAGCCCAAAATTGGTATATACAAATGGTCTTTTGACAAGACGAAAGATCCAACGGTATGGACCTCATTCTTTTCTCTTGTCGACTGTACTGTGGGTTTTGTTCAGTAGTCCAGTGGTCAGTGCATTGAGCTCCGAGTCGGACGACCTGGGTTCTAGTCCTGGCCGGGGCAAGGCGTTGTGCCCTTGAGACGTGCGAGAAAAAAAAATGCGAGCTCCGATTTTAGACTTAGCTAAATCTATATTATTCTTATTTTCCCTCATCCTTGGCAGCTATTTCGAAGTCCCCCCTTCCCCTTACACACTGTTGGCGACAACTGATCCCTCCTCTGTTTCTCATGAAAACTCTATGATTTCCACAAAAATCCTCCATTGATAAATAAACAAGCATCCCCGCAATGATATTTTGTAGCACAACTTATTAACAACTCCGAATTCTCCTACTTGATCCTCTCGCCTCATTCATTTAGATGTTCAAGGAGTTATACAAGAGTTACACGACGTTTTCCTTGGACATTGATCAGGCCTGTAAAGATTGCTACAATGTGCGCCTCTTAAAGGTACATAGATACAGAGTTGTTTAAGGAATGTGGTAAACTTAACAGATTTGAATACAACTACTTGCATCGACAGGTTACTTTGGTCTTGTCAACTGCGTTGATAACGTGAATTGACCACCATAAAGAGTTTCAAAGCTGACGTTTCGAGCGTTAGCCGTTCGTCATTCGCTCTGACGAAAGCTAACGCACGGAACGTCAGTTTCCAAACCCCTTTACGGTGGTCATTTTAAGTTAGTTGATAATACCGAATTACCCTGTTACACTCTCCCACCAGCGCAGCACCACAGCTTCTTCAGAAATTTACCTCTGTTTAGTTACTTGCATCGACGTTGTCATTTACCGTCCTATGTTGAGGGTTTTGCAAAATATTCCAAGATCATTACTGATGGAAGGCTAAATAGGATTTATCTTACACAAGCTTCACTTTCCTTCAAAAGAACTTGAAGCGTTTAAATCTAAATTTTTTTAATCTAACTTTTTTCGCCTTATAAATTTCGATGTTATTTCTGAATTTTGTTCCTGAAGACCTCATTTAACAGTTGCATTTTGTGCTTAAGATTTCATTGCGTGAAAATAGAAGAGGGCTTAGTTCGAATCAATTATCATTCATGGATATCGCGAACGAATGATCGTGCTTTTATTGAATAATGATAAATATCAGTAACACCTGTCCTCCAATAGATTATATGTAAGAACCAATCAAAATAGGTGTATAACTAAGCCTATCGTATAGAACGGAATAGACTACGGGTAGCGTAACCGATAAGATTGCCATATCTGGATAGAAAGGTGGTAGTGGAATTCTATTGATGGAAAGTAAATATAAAAAAGTTACTGAGGTGAATTTTTGGCTTTCACCACTGTAGTGTATTAGGACCCAGACTCCCCCTCAGTGGGGCATGTAACGCCTGACTAGTGTTGTTGTTGAGGACCACGAGTTGGATAGGCAGAATAAAGCCATCGTTAAGTCCAATACTTTGTAATCCTCCTATTTACCGACCAGATCGGACACAACAACCACGAGCAAGTAGGAATTTAAACAACAATGCATCAAAAAGAAGGATTCCAAGAAAATGATTTAAAAAAACTTTAACTTTAGTGTAAATATTTTGTTATCTTTTAAAGATGTATGTGGAGCTATACGGTGCAGGCCAAGATCAGAGCGTCCCAGACAAAGTTCATCTAAAGCTCAGACCACTGGGAAGGTCTTACTTTAGGATTGGCGATGAGATCAAAGACTTCCATCAGCCAATGGCCTCTTGGCGATACTTAAACTTCGATCGTTTCAGGATAACTAATGAGGACAAGTGCAGACAGGAAAAAGAACAAGGGAAGGGTAAATGGCTGAATATGTTTTAAAAATTTAAATAAACCTTCCAAACTGTTAGTTTTAACAATTTCCTTGTTCACTTATTCACTTGAGTATTTCAACGGAAATGAAAAAAAGAAAATTATAAAAATAAAAATGATATATGGCCATCGATCTGTGAAACAACAACGTGATGAAATGAACTTGCTTTCCTAAGGATGCTAAAAATGACAAGTTCTTGATCATTTGACACAATTTGATGAATTGCGAGTTTCTCCTCACCCCTAATTCTCAGGGGGAAAAAAATTATCTCAATATGCGGTAATGTCGCAATCTGACTGGCCAATTTGCCGTTATCGATAAGAGTACAGACAACGCTGCTTGCGTCAGCGTGTCACGCAATGCCTTTATCAGACCTTAAACATGGATGACTTGCACTGAAAGAATCGTTTCAATTGCCTTCGATACTGAGGTAAAAAAAATCGACAGCTGCTGCGCCACGTGAGTCCACAACATTTTGATCACTGTGATAACGAATATCGTTGTCAATAAGAGTATAGACCACGCTTTATCAAAGTCGATTTGTGAAATTATCTTTTGTCGAATAAAATATTGGATTCCTAATCAGGGGAATTACTTTGAAGCCAAACGGACATGCAAAGCGTACTGATTTTAATAGGCCTTGCCATCTCAGCATTATCTGCTAGGAAAAGAATCTACCCTAGCGCGAGCTGGTGTCTGTGGGAAAAATGGTGAGCTCTTATTAAGAGCAACTACGCATGCGTTGTCTTAATTTCAAATGGAAAAATTCAACAGTTGAACTTTTTTAACCCTAGATGGCGGTTTTTACTGTATGACAAAAGACGACAGGCGCCTGACAGGGATGTGCTGTCATCCGCTCATAGCCGCACCTTGTGATGACGCTTTGGCGGGAGAAGAAGAATGTCGAAGTGTATTTGGAACATACCGCCTTTCCATACCAATTGATCCGACATTGGACTGCAGTGCACAAATAACTTACAAAAACTGCAAAAATCTGAATGTAAGTTTGCCCAACTGGCTTCAGTCGTTCAATGGCTAGACATAGCTATCCCATAGATGGCCGAGAACGTTCTATTTCTTTTATACAATTCTCCACTAAATGGCGTTATCCACCCTCTGAAAGGTGGGGCCTGGTGAAAAGGGAAGGAATAAAGGGTTTGGTACTGGTGAGAGGGGGATGTCAAATTTGATCATTTAAGGGGGAAGGGGCTAGTAACGGTGATTAAGGCACCAATTCAATCATTGTTCATCTCCTAAGGGGGTCAGAGGACTTAAGGGGGATCATGGTTTTCAGGGAATAATGGATGGGGACCAGCAAAGTATAAAGAAAAGTGACACTCAACGAGTGGGGGATTATCAGAATAACAGAGCCTTAGGGGGGGAGTCAGGTAAATGATATTATGGCATCATCAAAATCCTCCGAACTAATCTTGTGCCCAGATCTTATTGTATGACTGAAATGTTACCACGCTTGACGGTGGAAGGTCTAGGTATGACCCTTCCTCTGATTCCCCAATTTACCATAACGATTTTATTTCCTTATCTTTTTTCTATTCATTTATTTTTTCTCAGCGAGAACTATTCACCCACATGAATGTTTGGACAACTTTCATGTATTGGCCCGAAGCATACCCACAGACACCGGAGGATTGTGGGATTCAAAAGCGCAATGCCACAGTCGAACCGGAAGTCGAATTATTGGACTCTCCTCCTATCCTAAGACGAGACGCTGATGCCGATTTAAACAACAATAAAAGGAAATGAACTCGTATACTGCCATTGAAATAAACAGACGAATTTAAAAATGTGTCTTCTCTCGTTAAAAATTTCCGATCTGACTTATGACGTCATGCTGTACTCAATTGGTTCAAGATTTCCGAATTGGAATATGAAGATTTCGATTCCTTTGGGTAAAGGAAAACAGACGAGAATGGCTTTTTTTATTATTATTATTTTTAGGGGCGTCGTATGAAACTATAAATATTAGTCCACTTTATCGCCTGTACTGAGACTCGCAGTATGCAGTCTAAACATCGTGATCCACATCTGAAGGGACTTCATCGTGAGACAAACGACTATACTTCACCTAAAGAGAAATCTAAGTCAACATCAAATACTGATAAACAGGCTGCAAAACCTCGTACCATTCCATCCTCGTTTGCCTGAGGAAGTTATCACCCCGTCATCACACCTCGCCACGCTACGTCCTACTGCTCAATATGTATAGTAGTTCCAAGGGATAAGGGTCTGAGTTCGTAAGTCTTTGTAAAACGCTGATGAGGGGGTACGTCAAGACACAAATAAACTGAGATATGAAGTATACCACTCCCCAAAAGATTGCACGTATTTCAATGGAACAGAAAAAAAAAATAGTGCCTTTCTTGCGCACTGATTGGCTACTTTGGAAGTGATCAGCAAGTGCCACTCACCTCCGAGCGGCCGAAGAAATGAAATCGCGCGTCAACAATTTAATTTCTGACCATTCTTTTATATGTTGACAGAAAAAGAAAACTAATTTGGTTTCAGTGTGGTACATATTAAGACAACTATTCCCCTATTCTTCGGTGAATATTTGTTAAATATAAGATAAGGCTACATGACTACTCAAGGTTCCTCACAAAACTTAGCAATAATTGAAACACGATGTCATCAACCTAAAGACTAACAAACGTCAGCGGACAAAAACTGAGTAATCCGTGTATAAACCACACCCATTTTATTCACAAAACAACTTCAGATGTTATAAAATATACTAAAATACGTTTTGATAGTCTCAGCAGGATTAACACTTCATGGTCGGGTACTGCTTAACGGGAACAACCCATCAACAGAATACGTGATACATGTTTGAAATGTGTAACTATTGACGACATTCTAAACGCTTTTGGTACATTTGGTGAAGGGCGAACGGCTTTGAAAATTCCTTTTTCGGAAATGTTGAAGTCAAATTGTCAAGCGATTCTTCCAAAATATAACATACAATGATTTTCATATTCATACATGACAAAAAACATCAGGTGTTTCTCATTTTTTTGTGTTTTGTTTGTTTGTTTGCCTTTTTACCAAAAATTTCATTACAAAGCATAAAAAAACAATTCACCTTTATAGCTAAAACGTTTACTTTTGTAACAATTTGGTTTTTCTTAAAAAAAACCGTATAAATGACTTTGTCGTGCATTTAAAGGTAATCTCAGGACCTCAAATTGCACAAATATCGCTTTTATAGCATGAGCAAAATCGACTAGGGCTTAGTCAGGGTAAACCAAAAAAGAACGCTTCGAAAGGGACCAAAGGCTTGTGGGATAGCTTCAATAAAGCTTTTTGTTTCTCGATCGTATCAGTTCATAAGTGAAATTAGTTTAGAATGACTGTATCACTTTGAGGTTATAAAACTCTCCTAGCTACGCTAACTGAACACCTTTTCGCTGTCA
Source organism: Pocillopora verrucosa (assembly GCF_036669915.1). Classification (NCBI taxonomy): domain Eukaryota; kingdom Metazoa; phylum Cnidaria; class Anthozoa; order Scleractinia; family Pocilloporidae; genus Pocillopora; species Pocillopora verrucosa. The sequence goes on along the minus strand of NC_089316.1, from coordinate 5,660,330 downwards.
TCAACTGGCATCTTGATCGTCATTTTCTTTAATAAGATTCAGTTCCACAGCAGTCTCCAATGCTCTTTCAGCGCACGCTTTAACCATTGACATGTCAGGATCGTTGTCTTTAGAGAAAACCATCAGGATCTCGAGAATTTCACTTTCGATCAGCTGCGATAAACAACAAGAAAAGAGAGATATTAAAAAATATGCACACGGATACATTAAATGACACTTAGGGTGTAATAAACTGAGTCAGTCGATTAGTCAGCTGATCTGTCATCCTGTAACTTTGTCAATCTGCCAATCCGTCAATCTGTCCATCAGTCAGAAAGGCAGTCACTCTATCAATGAGTCAGCCGGTAAATCAGCCTGTCGGACAATTAGTGTGTCAGTCAGTCGGTCAGCCTGTCGATCAGAGTCAGTCCATCAGTCAGTGAGTCAGTGAGTCAGTGAGTCAGTCAGTCTCTCAGCCAGTGGGCGGGTAAATCGGTCTGTCGGTAAGCCAGTAAGCATGTCAGTCAGCAACTTAGTCGATCAGAGTCAGTCAATCAGTGAGCCTATCGATCTGTCAGTCGGTCAGTGAGTCAGTCAGCCAGTCAGTCAGTCTCTCAGCCAGTCAGCAGGTCAGTCGGTCAGCAAGCCAATCAGCTAGTCAGTCAGTCCGTCAGCCAGTCAATCTGTCTGTCAGTCAGTCAGTCAGTCAGCCTGTCAACTAGTCAATCTGTCAGTCAGTCAGTCAGTCAGTCTGTCAGCTAGTCAATCTGCCGGTGAGTCAGTCAATCAGTAAGTCAGTTTGAGTCAGTGTGTCTGTTTATCAGTCAGTTCGTCCTTCTTCACTCGTCTGTCTGCAAGTTCGCCCGCAAGCAAGTGCATCAGTCACTTTAATTGCGGTGAAATGTGCCTTGAGTCAGTTAATTTTTAAGTCGGTTTTGCTGTCCATTTCTCATACGAGAGATTTTATTCTTATTATTATTACACTATCATCCAGCTCGCCGTAAGTCGGCCCAGCGAATGGTGATTGAATCAGCCCAAAAAATTCAGGCAATCGATCAAGCAAATCCTACCTTAGTAGCTATGTCCTTGTTCGCAGATATCATGTTGGCTGCAATATGAGCTCCTCTATAAAAGAGAATGGTGACACCATTTGCGTTAACCTCGTGTAAAGTCCGAAAAGAAATTATCATTCTCGGAGAGTCAGCGCTTGAAGAGAAAAGTCCAACGTTACCTGTGCCTGAGCTCTTTCTTCTCGGAAACCAACAGCTGCTTCTGGATATCCATGTAAGATGAGACCTGCAAAGTAACGTAAAATTATTGAGACCAAATTAAGGTATAAGGTTACAACAAGAGAGAAAACGTGTCAACACAAGATACACTAGCTGCCATACCTTTATAATCTGTTTGCACACTATCTCGCTCGAGGAGAGAACTGCTAACGCACCAGAAGCCGCCCTACATAGAATTTAGAAACAAAGATGGCTTATAAAATTGGCTAAAATTATAGCCCTTGTTTGCTCGCACCTTGATGCGCTACGAAAATTACCATCCGTCATTAGTCTGCGTTTATTATTTGCTTTCTTCACTTTAATTTTTGGTATTTCCCCTACACCGCCATGAGGTTAGCAAAAAATGGTAATGCTCTCAGAGAACTTTCGGCAAAGTTAAGTAGAAAACGAAAAAGAACATAGCTGCGTTACATATCGTGGAATTTTTTTTCGACGAATCTGTTTGAAGTGGAAAGTAACAAAGGTCAATCATACCGATACAATAATCCAAGAAAAAAGTCAAATCTGCCACACAAGGAACTCCATGCCTTCCCTTTTGCAATAAGTTAATGAGTTCGTTAAAATCCACGGGGAACTTTGGTAGAGACTCAGACTTAGTTTAATGGCAGCATAATGTCCTCGGTTATCTTAGGATTCTGAAAGTTAGTCTGGTCTGCGGCTCCACTTACGCTCTCCCAATTGAACCACTCCTGCAGCAGCTGCCCTTCGCTTACCGTCTAACATCACAGCGAGCAAATATCAGGGTAATTTTCAGAAACGCGCACCACTGAAATACAATGAGCAGATATGAATATCTCACCGAGAAAGTTCAAAGTCTTCTTCGCCTGACAACAGAGTCAAAAGCTTCACTCTTTCTGTAGGGGCGTCTTCTTTTTCGTACATTTTGAATACCTGTAGCAAAGCAAAAAAAAAAGGAGGGAACAGCAAAACCAATATACCGTTGACGCAGTAAAGTTCTGGTCGGGGAGCTTATAACTGGGAGCTTATAGCTGAAGGGACTCCATAGATTTTATTATTATCGCGTACAGTATACATTTCTTTGTTTGAAAATCTATGATATTTAAAACGAAAACTAAATTTCGCCTCCTACCTCTTCACAAAGCACCATGTTACACATACACTCAGTTGCGGCTCTTTTAACCAGATCATGTTCATCAAACATCAGACTTTCGATCAATGAAAAGCCTTGCTCCTTCACAATATGCCGCCTACGGTCACAAACAGAAAAATCTAATGAAAAAACACTACAGCAGTAGCTCCTTTTGTAAGTGTTAAAGGGCTAGGAAAAGATACGGTACATTATGATAGCGTTACGATAAAGAGCCGGATAAAATCAGAAGTCTGGAATCTTTCCCTCTGAGCTAAAGTGGTCTTGCGAACTGTCTAGGTGTTGCAGTTGTTTCGAGAAAGATGAGTCTTGACAATTTGTTTTTCTTGATGGAAGTTCTTGCTGGTTTCTGGGGCGCAATATCTTCCAGAGAAGGTGCATTCATAGGTTCTCGCACCCGGTGGTTAGGATGGATTTGTCTATGCTACTTTAACTAATTCTCACGCAATAATGTGAGAGAGAGCGGAAAAGAAGGCGTTTAATACGTCAAACTCTCGAGGTTTTCTTTCTTTCTTGTCTCACCTGACTTCGTCGTTCATTTGTGCCAGGTTTGTCAGGGCCATAAGTGATTCAAATTGTTGCAAGGCCTGCAAGGTTAACAAAAGTATAGTAATCAGAAATCTTTAAAAATATCCAAGAAAATACCATATTTCAAGCGAGGAAGAAAGTGTCTCACCGTTTTAGAGGGATGTAGTAACTTCAGCAGAGGACGAACCAAGCCGAAAGACTGTCAAGAAACGAAACAAATCATTAGATAATAAAAATACATTTATTGCCACAAAGCTTTCTTAGTTAAAACAAAGGTAGGGCAATTTTCACGAAAGTGAACATGGAGTTAGGAAGGTAAGACTGCTAATTCTTCCATTTGCGAAAGGAACTTTAACCGCGATGCTCAACGAGTTCGCTTTCTAGAGAAAAATTGTATTTTTTTTTTTTAACGTTTCGTCGAAGCTTGAAAGGCAATTAACCCTGCAAATACCAACGCAAGCGTAGTTGGGGACTCTTCTGCAAAATCACACTGTCAAAAACTTGAATTTGCGACAGAACTCTGACGCAATGATCAACGATGGGTCTCTTAGCCCATACGAAACACCACGTCGCACCACGAACTATTTCCAAACGTGATCACGAATTGTCAAGCATATCCCTTACTCTTTGTCCAGGAAATGCGACTTCCGGGTTCATAGTGATAGCAATTTTAGCCACAGATTGCGCTGCAAAGTCTGCTCCTTTCTCTGTGTTTTGGGCAGCAAGGGAGATCAATGCCTAGAAAAAAAGACGAAACAGTTAGCATCATGTGGCATTTATAAGCATACTGAATGAGAGGTTAATAAAACTTGCTTCATGCAAGACGAAAATGCTCATTTCTCGACAAGGTAACGATATTTTTATCCGTTTTTGGTGTCTTTGAAAATTGTCTGTCATGAGTAGATTAAACTTTGAGTCAGCAATTCACTGAGAAAGACAAAAATTTTCTGGATTCGAACAACAAAAGATAGAACACCCATGCTTAAGTTTAAGGCTGAAATAAGAGAACACCTTATTTAGAAGCACCCTCCCCTCCCTTCTCTTACCTTAACTCCACCTTGCTGCACAGTAACACCTCTGTGTTCTTGCTCATTTGTTATCCCCATAAAAACTCTGAGGAAAAACAATAAAAAGTTATAGCAATTGATTCTGCTTACACTATCGTTAAGATCCTGGTCACAACTCACATCGGGTAATTATTTAACCATTTAACTTCCATGAGTGACGATAAAAACCTGAATCTAGAAAGGGAAGAAACGCACCTTGATATCATTTCTCTACTGGTATTACTCTCTGTATCAGACAGGTTAACAAGTGCTGATAGTATACCTTCCTGTTGACAAGGAAAGCGCAATTGCTGATGAATCTCATTATTATGGAAATGAATTATTCCATGGAAAGTGCGCACGAATGATTTTTATTCATGAGTTGCGATGCATTAAAAAAACGAACGAGTGAGTTTCTTTAATGCATCGCATGAATAAAAGTCGTTCAAGCACTTTCCATGGTATGATGTTTTTATTTGATACAAACTTAGATTTTTTCACAATTTAATTCAAAGATTGGAGCGAACGAAAGTGAGACTACATCCTTTGTCCAATCAGAGACGAACGACGATACTTGACAGTATAAGTCTCAGTAGGTATGAAATAACATTTTCTTCATAAAATTGTATATAACTACACCTGCGTTAAACTAGAAATGAACAATTATTGAATTTGGTTTTCGAATAGTAATACGTATTAAGAAAATTATCATCTCACCTCGACAAGTTTCTTGATTCTCTTTTTGACGTATTCCTCGCCATCCTACAAAAAAGTCAATCGACCGATCTCTTGATGAATTGAGATAAAAAGTCACTTTAAAGGTTGGCGTAATTTTTTGCAACTAAAAAAGAGTGCAACAGAGTAATCAGACTGTCAAGCTTTTTTGAAGAAGTTACACGCTCAATAGAGCTACCATTCATTTTTCACGAGCTGGGGCCAAAGGAAACAAATCTAAGTTCTCAAGGCCCACACGTTCACTTTGGAATTCGCCGTTCAATTTAGCGAGTAAAGCCAAAGTAATCTCGAATGCTCGTTGAGATAATAAGTTCATAGCACTACTGGAGGCAACAGCAACGTCTTCTTACTGTGGTCGAGTTCACAGACTTCAAGGAATCAGATTATTAACAGGCACAGAAAATAACACCATAGAGTAAACCATAGAGTACAAAATGTAGAAAATCTTTACCTAAAACTCGATTGAATCGAACCTCTAACCAGCTCGTGTATTAACCAGTTTCCCTTAAAGAGAACTTTGTTGTTATTAAATGTCAGTTAGAGCTCGAATCTGTCATTCATTTTCCTGAAACTCGAGTTAGCGGGATTCTAATTTCCTCACGCTGCCTTCGAAACTCTCCAACAGGATTTTATGCTCACCTTTTCGGAGAATTTCGGCAACTTGACTTTGGCAAATTCACCAAGCTGTTTCATTTCATCCGGAATTTCTGGTTTGTCAAACGTGTTTGTAAGGTTGACCAACGTTTGACAAACTCCGTATAACAGTGAGCCATCTTTAGCCTGAGATAAAATATATGCGTAACACATCATTGTTTAGGTCACCACTCTGTCTCCCACGTACACAAAAGCGTCCGCCTCAACAAAATTTCGATACCGGAAGAACATTTCCTTAAGTTTCCTTACAGGCCTCTTCCGTGCATCAAAACGCGCACTTTCAGTGTTTAGACATGTAAAGTATTTCAGTTTTATCTTTTACCTTTGCTAGTTCCATGAGTGACCTGAGGGCCTGCTGATCTTCGAGGAAAGTCTCCTGCAATTGAAAAGAAAGAAAAAATTATACGGTTTTTAGGGGTTCAAAGAATATTTGTACACGAAATTTAAGAATATCGAGGTTTGACGGATAGTGATGATCTTGGTGACTTGTGTCCGATTTTGGATATAAGTGTCCGATTTTAGACATAAGAGTCGATCTGAGACACCACTGTCCGATTTTGGACACTATTTTCCGATTTTAGACACTAAGTTCCGAATTCAAACATTAGTATCAGATTTTAGATATTAGAGTCGATCTTAGAAACTGGTGTTCGATTTTCAGTTAGTATCCGATTTTAAACATGTCCGGTTTTAGGCATTAGTGTCCGATTTTGAACACAAGTGTCCAATTTTAGACACAAGTGTCCGATTTTGGACGAAGACTCAATATTACCTTACCTTAACATCAGCGTCCATAGTAAGGAAGGACAATCCCTCAGCTGCCCATTTACGCAGCTCTAAATCTTTCTTAGACTTTGTCAGGAAACTGAAAAAGGAAACAAACCAGAAGAAGTCGCCATACTCATTGTCGCTTAACGAATCATTTTTCTAGGTGTGTTCGGGCTGAACGACCTACTCACAGATCCGAACTGACTTTTTACTGCCCTTTCAGAGTCTTTAATGCGCCTTTCTCTCTAAAAATGAATACCAGGTAATTGTCGAGGAAGCCTGATGAAATGCTAGGGGAAGGGAGGGGAGGGGTTACCCCCAGTCTCTTCATTCTAAGAAAACCGGTATAAGCTCCAACTGGGAGGGCCACTTGGCCCGAGCACAGATTTTGCCATATCTACCTTCCTGACCTGTGACAAGCCATAGAGTACTGATATATACGATACTTATTTACCACACTCACCTACGCACCGATTTGTACAACTTTAATGTGGCTCCCTCTACGAATGTCTGATCATTCACAGTCCCTCCTCCCGTGGTACCAAGTTTACAAAGACCCTAAAGAGAAACATAACCTCGCACTCAAACAACAGTCGCCTTCAAGACTACACAGTGAAATAAATAAACTCACCACCAAGGCTCTGACTCTTATACTGTCATCCTTTAAATGATACAAGTCCTTCAAAACAGGTAACGCCTGTTAAGAAAAATCACAAGTCTGTTTAAACCTGAAACCACTTAGTTGAATATCAACTCCAAGTTGGCTTCTCGCAGGTGAATAACGCTTGCTAATCACTTCCAAACTAGTCAATCTTTTTGCGCGTTTCCTACTGCCCATACACGCTCTAATTTTTATCTGACGCCTGCTCCGTAGGCAAGCTAAGCTTTCCTACGAGGCTATGCACTAAAGAACTTCATAACCATTTACCTTTGTGTTCAGTACTGTGCTTAATTTCTTTTCAGATGCTCCTAACGCTAATGTTTCAGATGCAACAATCTGTCAAATAAACGAACAAATAAATAAACAAAAAATTACACGCATAAGTAAATGAAATCTTGATGCCGGAAATACAGCAGTAGAACTCGATAGCTCGAATAGTCAAGGGAAATGGTTCACTGTTTCAGATGGCAGGAAGTTCGAGCGAGATAATGAGACTGAGAAAAAAGTCTCGAGTTCGAGTTTTAAATATTAAGTTTGCGTCAAAGACGTTCTATCATACAAAACAAAATATAAACCAAACTTTACGATAAAACAAAATATGTTACGAAAGAGGCTTTCTTCATCTTTTTCTTCGTCTCTATCTTTCCTCTAAATTGAGGCATGTAACACTCATTATCATTAGCCAATAACATTATTTTAAATCATAACACAATGTTTACCTAAATAAAAAATGAATTAAAGGAAAAAGTTCAAACCTGAGACACGCGGTCTTCCCTTTCCGCAAGTGCGACCATTTTACCCAAAAATTCTTCACTGCCAAGAACAGTGGCTGCCGCTTCCTGTACTCCCTAAAAAGATGGGATGATCATGCAAAGGAATGAATTTCCTCTAGAACTAGTTTATGGTTCGTTGACCAGCTCTACTAACCTCTTTGTTCTGAGGAAATCAATTTTAATTCATTGCGAAAAAAATTAGGAAAACTTGGTGTTAAATCAATGTAACTCATTCTTGCTTACGATTGCAAGTCTCGTCACTAGTACCTCTCCAAAACCAGGAGTATGGTACTGGTATCAGTAAACGTTCATGGAAACGCGACGAATTAGTGATTGAAGGGGAGAAGGCCTACGGTGGACTAGTATTTCGTCCACCGGGTAGTAATACTCCATGTCGCTTTCTGCTGATGAAACCGACATACGCTCCGCGAAAACATGCATAGATAGCCAGTATGATTCCAGACTTTCGTCCAACTAACGCACGAAGTCTGAAGGAAATATTGTTTACAATGACGCGCGTTGCCTCGATTAGATAAAATTCTGTTGATGCTGTTTGTCTCACTGCTGTAGACCAGTGCTTCTCAACCTTACTAGTGTCCTAGATTAATTTTTATTACATGAAGCTAACAAAGTATCTGCACGAGTATCAGACCTGGAAAAGACAACTTAACGCTGTTGCTCCTTTGATGTGCGCTTCCGGGCTGCTTTGATTGAGATACTGGCTGTAAAATAAAGTCACACTCAGTTAAAATGCACTGAACATCTAGTGTGAACAGCAGAAGTGCATTTAAAAGACAAGTATGGAAAGTTTTATCGTCACATACACCGTGCACTCTAATCTCACCACCTCCCTCTGACGCAACGCGTTCGATCTCTTAGAGAGAAAAATTAAAAAGCGCTGCGTAAGGAGACCGAGCGATGGCTGCGACGAACAATGAAACAGTTTCCAGCTGAGCGTCGAAAAACCAAATCCCAATTTGAATAATTTCAAAAACCAATAAAAATAAAGGTTGACGTCATCATTAACCGATGAGAACTCAAAGTAAAAGCAGGCAACCTGCTTGAAGCGCGGGAAAGCGCGAGTGACTAAGTTGAGATTGGTTTAACTGTCGTTTGCGCGGGCAATTAGTAACTGTACCTGATAGCTGCCGTTGCATCTTCCATAAGAGGTTCTTTTTCCTTTTCATGATAGCTGAAAGAATGGTTCAATAATTAAAGATTCTTATGAAGGAAGTGGAGGCAAAGAAAGTTGTGTTATCATCAAAATACAGTTCTGTGGAGAAGTTCATAGTGGTAAGCAGAAACACCCCTATTTGTATCATAGGAATGGGTATAATGTATGCCTTGCTTTTCTCCTTCCTGAAGAGTTTTTAGCCGATTCAGATTTTACTACCAGACAGGTGTATTTTTAAAACCCCCCAACTAAGTCCGTACAGATCTGTACGAGAATAACAGATGTCTAAAAGATATATTACTGTATGTTGCTAGACAGAATAAGAGAAAAAAAAGTGTTAAACTTACCCAAAAGAATCCACCATCTTTGCCAGAGCAACAGAAATGTGCATTCGAGTATTGTTAGACACTGCAAGGGCTTCCTTCCCTTGAGACTCCAAAGGAGCAGTACTGGCAGCGATAACCATCAGCTTACGAATACCTACAGAAAGAAAGGACAGTTATGTCATAAAAAATCGTTCATCATAATATTGTCCAGAGATGGGCAAGGGAAAATCATTTGAACAAAAATTTCCCAGCACTTGTGAAAAGGTGGTAACTGACCGGAATGTCTCTGATGACGGTAAATGTGGATGACTGAACAAAGTATTCAAGGGGAGACGGTTCTAAGGTCAAGTTAGTGTGAAGTTTAATTTGACAAAGTGTGAGTTAGCAAGTTGTACAGTAATACATACATGATCAAAGCCAATGAAAAAATGAGTTAAACAAGCATGTAAATGTCAAATCATTATCACTTGTGTCACCTTATTCAACACTTTACCTCCAATTTTCACAAGTACTTCAACAGCCAGTTTGTTTTTTGGAACAACTTTGATAAAAACATCAATCACTGCATCACGACTCTCAGCACCAACTCTACCATATATCAAAAGTTAAAACAAAACACAAATTAAAACAAATTAAAATAAATTTTTTTCTGTATTCCTCTGTATTCTTGCAGGCATATATATATATATATGTTCCCAGGGGGTGGGGGGGGGAGGGGGGGAAGGAGGGAAGAGAGCCAACCTATGGTCCTGAGACACCTAGCTTTTTTTTTTCCACCCACTTGACTCATAATATAATTCTTGCAAATTTTGACACAAAAATTTAACTTCCTTAAGGTACAGGCCTATAACAAGTCAAAAGCTGGCCACACCCCTGCACATTTCTATACCTTTACTCTCTTAAATCAACTGAAGAGTCTATTTCCTCAACACCTGCTTAAAAAAAACCCAGGCAATGACGGACACAAATAGTTACATGATAACTTTACATGTATTTATGAAAATGTTCATGAATTTGTAACTAGATTAATCTTGAGTAGTCTCGCAAGTCAAATATTTGTACAATTTTCATAATTATTTACTATCAACATAATCATATCTTAAGTTGCCAGATATAAACTGTTGTGTCCCACTTACTTTTCACTCATAGCAGCATCCATGAGCAATGTTAGAAGACCTTGAATTTCTTCCTTATTTTCTAAAATATTTAAATATGAAAAAAAAGTTAATAATGACACAACACTATATATCATAACCATGCCTCAATTTCTGCCAGATTGTAAATATATACATAACACATGTCGGAAACATTGTGCCCTTATCAAAAACAATGTGCACTAAAAACCTTTACCAGATGAGGGTAAATTTTATCTGAATGGACCAATCAGAGCACTTTGTTCCCTTCCCATTGCATGTCATGTTACAAATCCAAAAAGAAGGTACACATGTATAGACTGACAGATACATTCATTCTAGTGTGTACAAGACAATGCCTACTTTACAATTGAGTAATTTGCTGTGTACCTAATTCTTGTGGTGGTTGTCCATCTTTCATTTCCTTTTTGTCTGGTGGCAATGGAACAAGTGACTCCAGGGCTTGTTGTGGGACTAAAACTGCTGTTGTTGAAACTTCAGTCACTGGCTGAAGATTAAAATATATGTTGTTAGATCTTGTGTCAAGTTGTTATCAAGTTGTTATCAAGTTGTTATCAAAACAACTTGACATGAGATCTAACAAGTCAAAGTCTATATCTGCAAGCTCCATAGATATAACTATGACATTTGCTTTGATCATTGCATGTCCAAGAGTTTTCATTTAAGAAAAATGATAATACCTCCATAGAATATATCAACCTAATAAACAAATACTTACTGATTCAATCAGAGTTAACAGCCTTGACAAAGAAACTTCCTTTAAAACAGATAATGTCTAAAACAAAACAAGCAAGGGTGAATTGGGTCAGAATATTTAATAATACTTTCTGTGAGATAACTCACTGAAAAACTTGTGAATGAGTGGATAGCTAATTATTGAACATGCCAACTGAAACACAACACAAATGAAATACTATGTAGCTATAGATCAGCCTGAACCATAGAAAGACATCCTTGGATGTTTCTTTTATAGATGTATCCAATAAATGCAGTGACAAATCAATTGGTAATACATTATTTGGGAATGAAATGTTAGTGTTTAATATGTTGATTAAAAAGTATCTTGCCGATTGCAGTTGACATCCTCATGGTTCATAATTTTCTAATTCACATGTAGTTAAAAAACAATGCTTAACTTAATTTCAAGTTACCCTCAATTTAGAGTTGGTACATAATCCTTTAAGGACTTTCAGCATTGCCACAGTCTGTTCATCAGACCCACTGTTCAGCAAGGACATCACTCTTTGTAATTCACCTAAAAATATTTATATTATGTACTTATTGACTAAGTGGAAGGACAGAGAACAGAAAAAAATATGATTCTCAGCCACAATGTATGGATTGAACATGGTGGAAAAAAAAAGATTGATTTCGTAGTTTATGTAACAGACAAAGATTACAAAGTTGGTTAGGTATTCAGCTTAATTGTGGCTGTGTGTTTTGCACTTTAAGAAAACAATTTTGATTCACATGGATGGACTTCAGTGATTAATGCACATCAAAACCAGTCAATTCAGATGTGTTAAAAGCTTCATAAATAAAAGCACACTGTTGGGAATGACCACTGATTAAAACTGATGTAATCTGGAGTGCATTGTAATTGATAAATAAAATTATACCAAAAACTGACCTCCTCTAAATATCCTTTGAGCTCCTGGTTCATCATTAGCTAAAATCACAAGATTCTTAATGGCCTAGGATTATAGAAAAAACCAAACCATGAAAGTCATCATTCTGATCTAAGAAAAGTATAATTCTTGACTAGTATCTAATCATTTAACAAAATTGGATGTCTCTTACAGGCTACAGAGACGTGGGCAACACAAAACCATGTAAATGATTATTACAAAATAACTGAAATAGTACAACCACCCTGGTTGGTCAAAAATCTAACATTTATTGCACCAATGGATTCACAGAAAATATTTGGTTCTCAGGAAATAATTATTTAGTCTATGACTTTTTGGAGTATAAACCATACTGAATTTCTATGACTTCTCAGGTCTGAAACACATTCAATGTTGTCAGTAACATTTAACTCCTTAACTCCCGAGATCTCATTAGTTATTCTCCTTACTGTCTGCCCTGACATAGTTGTTGTGATGTTAGTTTGGAGAATTTGGTATTGGATCAACAAATAATCACCTAGTCCATATTTTCCTTTCCTCTCATCACTTGTCTGCTTGATATGGTATTGATATTGTAAGGAGAAATTCTGTATTGATCACTCATGGGAGTTAGGTTAAGACATTAGCCCTTACTTGCTTTCTTTTCTCTTCACTTTCTTCATTACTGAAAAGGGAAGTAAACATCTCCCCCACAAGACCATCAGTGGTGCGGCATCGATCAGTCTATAAATGAAGAATATCAAGGTCTAGAAGGCACATGGTCAATTTGAAAGTTTTTGAGTTAAGTGAATCAACAATCCATGAATCACGAGTCAAACAGTTACTGTTGGTACCTTTGCTTGTAACTGTGCTCCAAGTCTCTTAAGAGTCTCCTGAACAGTGGTATTCTGGAACATGAATTATTCAGTTAGTATTATTTAATGGAAGCAACTTTTAAATAAGTGAATAAAGGGGGGTAAGTTTCTTAAGAGACTGTGGTGCTGCATCCCTGGGAGAGTATAACAGGGTAATTTAGTATTATCAATTGAGTTGATAAAATAAATTGGTCACTGTTAAGGGTTTAAAAGCTAACGTTTCAAGCAATAGCCCTTCGTCATTTGCTCTGACAAAGGACTAACACTCAAAACAACAGCTTTGAAACTCGTTACAGTGATAATTTACATTTTCCACTTCTCTTGATAATTCAAAATTACCAACTCTAAAACAGTTCTGGTATTAGTATAGTTTGTATGTAAGGAATCTGATATCATATACTGTACCTTTGGTTCAATATGGATGAGAGTCCTTGCATCTCGGAATGCAGCCTCAAGTCTTCCAAGTTTTTCTTGTCCCTGGCATCTCCTAAAGAGGGCTTTTGTATCATTTGGTAATGCCTCCAGTGCTACCAGAAAAAAACAAACAAACAAACAAATCTACAAGTCAATTAGTTTCAAACATTTCAATGTTAAAATTACAATTTCAGGTAGCACATCTTAAAAAATAGTTCTTTAATTGTCACCTTGATTAATTAAAAGAACAAGATCAGAAAAGAAAAAGTGTAGAAGTCTTGTCCTAAAGAAATGACATAACATTATGAAATTAAATTATGTTATAACAATAAATTGCATATCAATTTTTGATGACAATCTTTCCTTAGACTTCAAATAATTAACCTACCCTCAGTTGCATCAGTTACAGCTTCTTCATACTTCTCCTGAAATTAAAAATAATTACTATATAATCAATACATGGAGAGGAGTGTTTTGCTCACTCCACCACAGTGTTGAGTTGAATTGTACATGTTTTGTCTTTACTTGGCCTCAATCATTTTAAGCTGTCGCAAGGGACTGAAAATCAATTTTCTGATCCAGTCAAACCCAGTAGAAAAGTGAAAGAAAAAAAAAAGATGTGTTCTCGGTCAACTTTTTAAGTCATGGATCCATGTTTTGTTCCCTTTGATTTATGGCCAAGCTCATTGAGGTTCAGTGGGCCACAAATCAAAGAAAAAAAACTGGGTCTGCAATTTTACCAACTCTGATGTTGACCTTGGTTAGTAGAAATCTACATATGTGATAAAACCAGACCCGTTAAAACAGCATGTATAATACTCACAAGTTTCAAATAACAAGCTGCCCTGTTCTTCAGAATCACTCCTCTATCTTTCAGTTTTCCTTTGTCCTTTTCTTCTGGTGTAAATAATTTGAGAGCTTGAGTGTAACAGGATGCTGCTAATTCATATTTCTCTTCCTTGAAATACTGATTTCCCTCTGTCTTGAGGTCAAGAGCACCTTGGTGTTCAGAATCCTTTGGATAAAAAGATTCTCAGGTAAGGATTCAGTCTGCATATGAGACTAATTAGCATGACTGGAAGAACTTGTCCTGTTTCTGTTGCTTAAAGCAACTGTAATAGTATTACTTATTACACTCCTGTTGTCTATAGAATACTACTGATAATAATTGTAGGTTATCCTAGAGTATTTTCAATAGATCTCCCTCACAGTTCTCAGTTACATATCCCCCTCTACACTCCTGGGTGAAATAGTGAGGATCTTCCTGTTTGAAAAATTTAGTCTCATGTATGGCCCTCAATCACAGCATGATGACCTTGCTATTCCTCAGACCTGGCCTTTTCTAACACCAGACCAGGTTCCAGTCTATTTTTAAGTCAGAGATTTATCTAGTGGATAGTATTGCCCACCCTTCAAACTAAAGTTGTCTTTTCAGATGTTCTCCCAACATCCAAATAACAAAATGGCATTTCACTGATAACCTACATGTAAATATTTCTATCAAACTAAATCTATAGAAGAGGGTAAGTTTTGAAAGAAACTGTAGTGCTGCATCAGTAGGGAAGTACAACAAGATAATTTTGGTTTTATCAATCATGATCATGATGTAAAATGGCAACTGTAAAGAGTTTCAAAGCTTATATTGCAAGCACTAACCCTTCATCAGAGCAAAACAAAGGGCTAATACTGGAAACATCAGCTTAGAAACTCTTTACAGAGGCCAATTTACATTTATCAACTCAGTTGATAAAACCAAAATTATCTTAATCTAAAGAAGGGTGATATTTTCAGGAGGTGTGGTACTGGGGTCCTTTAGGGTGTGTTGTATTCAAAAAATGAAACTTCTTCCCCATTACATGAACACAATGCCATTTTTGTTGGTCGAGATTCCAACACTGCAACCCTGGAATCTCACTTAAATGATATTCTCTCGTGTATTCACGTTCGCTTCGTCTGCTCGACAGAAGAAATAGTTCCCTAAAACCGATATTCTTACTGAAAACGATCAGGGAACTTACAAATGGTGAGATTCTGACCCGTAACAAATGCTCTGGGAAGGGCTGCTGAAGCTGGTTTCCAGTATGACATTGGTGTTATATTTGATCATCACAAACAGCATATCATGTATTTTTAATAATAGGACTAAACTTCAATTAACTTATGTAGTGTCGATCTCCATATTTGACTACACGTGAAACCGACCTCATATCTGTTTTATCTTCACACTCCATGTTTTCCAGCTAAAATATAAGATCACGCATATTACCTTCTCCATTACGATATTGTGTACTTGCTACGCTTCCTTGGCCACATTTTCAGACAAATCTGTTTTTAAATCAATTAATTTCGTTAACTTCCACGAAAAAGTTGTCAAGTTTCAGTACCGAATCGGCCACTGCAGAAACGACGACTAGAATACTTGTGTACAGCGGTATTCTTGATATAATTTATCCAAGGTGTTTGTTTACATCAAATCAAGATGGCTGATGAAGTGGTAACCGAAACAGAAACTCCCCTCTCTTCAAAACGCGCTGAATATCGAAGTTTGGCGTCGTTTCTCAGTTCGCCAATAACTTCCTCGAATGAAATTACACGAGTCCCTCTTCATCGTATACGATGCGGGACACTTGACATAAAAAACGAGGAACGGTGGCTGGAGTACGAACCGCTCTCTAAACATTTAAGATTCCTCCACAAAGACCGGAAACACCTGGACCACGAGCACTGCACTCTCCTAGATTGTCGAAACATCTCCGCGGCTGATCTGCGAGTCAGTGCAAAGTTTGGTTACCTCGATGCAATGAAGGGAATTCTTACTGTTGAATGTCAAAAACTCATACAAATCGACAGTCCTCACTGCGATGCGAGAATTGCGTCATGTAGTTACGTTGTGGAGGTGACCTTTCACGTCAACCACACGGGGCAAGTGAGGGATGTTCTTCGTTCATTGCGGAACGCAAAGCAACTGGATTCTTCTTTTGATGGTGAAACGCCGTCACGGGAAGGAGAAAGTGAAGGAGTGGCCATGGTTTGCCGCGAGAGGAAGTTGAGGGAAGGTCTTCCTGATTGGACACCATATATTCCTCATCGAATCTACTCACCAGCTGTGCGCGGGTTAATCGAATCAGTGATCACGCTTTATACAATTTTTTCCATCTTGTGGGCGTTGTGGCAACTTCACCGGCATGTCGACTTCATACGAGCTCATGTCCAGCCCATTATTGATGCGTTAAAGTATCATGTGCAACTCATGGACGAATGTATTCACTTTTTGAACGGTTTGTTTGAAGAGGTAACGGAACAGTGGCTGGCGTATGTCAAACCAGGATATGTCATACTCTCTTCCTTCGCGTCACCCCTGATTGCTGTTGGACACGAAATATGGTTTGCAGTTGTAAGCTTTTCAACTGCTCTTGCAGTGATCTTTCGACCCTTGTATCTCTTGTTTGAGCCGCTTTTCAAACTAATCAACATGGTGTTTATAAAGACTCCTTATGCTGTCTTCCAGCCATTTTTTTCTTTTACATCAAAATGCTGGTCATTGTTTTACAACACTGTGTTTTGTCGTCTAGTTTTAACACAGATATCTAACATTAAACAAGTGTTCAGTTGGTTGGTGGAAATCCTTGAAAAGAGCATGAAACTCGATCCTTTCAAAGCGCAGCTAGTATTAATGAGATCCACCGTCATAAACAGCGGTAAAGCTCTGAGCCTTGGTCTGGTGTATTTATTCAAAGGCATTGAACGCAGAGTTTGGTTGATGATTGCAAGGCCTGCTGAGGACAAGGATGAGTAATAAGGAGGTGGCAGTCTGTAGAACACCATTATTTACAGGTCTAACATTGAATTCCAATATATATGAAATTAAATTGATGATATATTTACCACTGATGCTGATATCAATTACTGAATTACTCAAAAAATTGTTGTGTTGCATCTCTCATCATTTGAGAATTGTTAATTGGTTTGAGATAATCAATTTATCCAAATACAGTGGGAGTTGAAATTAATAGCTAGTATATGACAAATGTTAACATTTATCCTAGATGATCAAAGTTTATATATTGTTTACTCTAAAGAAAATCTTGAGAGAATTTCATAAGTATACCTAGATTTCAAGAAAAGTTCAGATGAAAATGAATCTCTTCTGTGATAGAACTTTTAGCAAATAGTAACTATCAGTTCAAACACAAACACTGTATAAATGTGATTTAAAGTGAGATCTCAGGCTAAATTTATAGATGTTAGATCAGAACTTACCTAAATATATATTATGATTATGAATGTCTGTACAAACATGTAAAAAAATAGTCACTTCCTCCAGTGGCACTAGTGTCTGCATTATCTACATGGTAAAAGTAGTTATGCTGAAAAGTCACAATACTATCTAAGACATTATTATAGATAATCTATATGTTATTGATAATTCATACTATGATACACAATTTCTGTTATATTTATATAGTTCTTTAAATGGTCTGAAATGACCCTCCATTAATTCAAAATGGCCCATCTAATGTCCTGCATGGTAACTGGAGAAAAAAAAACATTTGGATGTTGATATTTATTACACACATGCATGGTACTATTTATTTCATGAAATTGTCAGGAAACCATTTTAAAATTTATTAATCAAAAGTTTAAAATGTTGTAGAGGTCTTATTACAATTCTCATAATATTTTCAAATTAAGCAATGATATTTGTTGGTGGAAGCTTGTGTTGAAAATGATTTCTAACTTCAAAGGAGAATAAAACTATGGTTGATACTTGCTTTGATTATAATGGGACTGGAAAAATCAGTGAAAATAAATATTGTGTAACCTGATTATTGTTTAGTAGAGTTTAAAGGTTTTTTCAAATGAACACCTACCAGTAGTGGACAACTACAGTTGAAGCTGTATTAAGCAGCCGGTATTAAGCATACACCCTGTATTAGGTGGTCAGTTGTCAAAGCTCTGAAATGATTTCTCCTTAAACACTATCATTTTGACCTCTATTCAGCCATTGTGGTTATGCTGAATCCCAAAGACCTGTTTGTATTGTCATCCACCAGAATTGACTGGTCACTTAAAGTGGAACCACTCAAAAAATTAAAAAAAGCTGTCAAGTAAATTTAACCCATGTTTATCTCCCAAAATCCATGCTTGTAGTGTCTGAGTGAGTTTTTTATATGAACAATCAAATCAAGGCATAAAATGTCATTTTTATCGTTTTTTATAATTATCATTTACTGAGGAATCTGTTTTAAGCAGTCAACCTGTACTGAGTAGTCAGCTAACCATTACCCTTGGGTGACAACTAACAGATTCAGCTGTACTCTTCATGGATCAATCATCCAGTAAACAGAAGGAATCTTTTGCTCTGTTTTATTCCTAACTCTGAGTTGAGGTTGCTGCCCTTCTACAAAATCTGTAGTCAGTTCCAGAGATGAAAAATACACAGCCTTAAATTTTCGTCGCATGGCCCTTCACCTCACCCCACCCCACCCTGCTGCATTCCCTGCTCCCACGGCTCCAGGATTCCAGTTCCTTTCAGGTCTCTCTCCCAAACTCCTCTCGTCCTAAATACCCAGTTATTGAATTCAGCGGTTTCTCAAAAAATCCAACATGGCGGCCAAATGCGTTTTCCGTCCTTCAATCGCTAGTTTTAGACTTTGTGGATCAGGTAAGGGAAGAATTTTATTTTGAACTGTATGTAGTTAACAACAGTACTCACCCTAGAAAAATTTCCCAGAATAAATCATATTACGATTCTCTTTGTGACTGGCTCAACCGTCCGTCAAGAGTAGGGTTTACATAATTTCTTCATTTTATTTCCAAGGTGCTTTGAGGTGTCTTGAGAGAATACACAGCTGTCAAAGGTCTTTAACACAGGAATCAAATTATTTTCATTCATCCGGTAAGTAATTTTTGTTTCGAAATCTGGAATAAATTTTGGAGAAGCTTGATAGGGCCCTCAACTTTGAGAATGGTAGAAAAGCATAAAAAGACCTTCCTCACACATAAAAATCCTTTCAACCAGTCTAGCTAAGCGAGCTCATATGACCACTCCTAATGCCTCATCAAAATTTCAATATGTTCAAAAAGTCTTAAATGCAGAAAAATTCTACACCTGGCCTAAAAATTTCTCATAATTAGAACTTGAGCCCTCTTACAGTGACAATACGTTAAAGATCGCACTTTATTCATCAATTTATTTTCACTGAGACCATATATTTCACAGCCTTTTTGTCCAAAGCAAGAACAAGAAGTCAATGGAGGAAAGACAGAGCACCAGCACTTACCAAGGTAATAATTTATATATACTATACTAGTGTATGTGGTATAATATATATAAATAATTATATATATATTATACTACATGTATGTATATTGAAAGCCTTTCTCCGAGATACTTGTAAACCTATATGTAGTTGGTTACATTATACTTAAAGGGTTAATTACAAATCACTTGACATTTTTTGTGTAGAGAATGTTTTTGCAACCTCATGGGTGGAACTCAATTACTCCAAGTAAATACAGTCAAACCTGTTTTTAGGGGTCACCCACAGGGAATGGTATGGTGGCTGCCTAACCCCTAAATCCCAAGATTTGATTTTTGATTCTCCCTTCTAGCTGCTACACAATTTCTTGTTAATAAGTTATGAGAATTTGGTGCTAGATCAAGATAACAACTTCAACCTGATAGGTTTGAGTATTCTTATTACCTGTTTACTGAATATTGCTTGGATATATTAGGGAGAAGTTGCATGTCAATCAGGTCTGGGAGTTGAAGGGTTAATACAGGTTGAACACTAAATAAAGGTTCCATAGAATAGGAGTATTACAAAAAATGCCATTTTATGCCATAATTGATCACTTAATGTACAAAAAATAGCTAAAAAATACTTAAAAAATTGATTTTGGGAGAGAAATGTGGACCAAATTTTACTTGAAATATTATGTGTAGTTTTATTTGTGTAGCAAGTGACCATTTAATACAGGTGGAAGACAATAGAAAAAGGCTGTTGGGACTCACTCTAAGGTGACCACGACAGCTTAATAGAGGTGACTGCTTAATAAAGAGGAAATTTGGGACTTTGACAATAGACCTCTTAATACAGGGTGACTGCTTAATATGGTTCCACTTAATACAGGTTCAACTGTATGCTGAAGCAAATTTCACCCTTAAAGTATTTTCTTTCCCTTCAGCTCAAGCCAAATGAACCTGAGGAAACTGAACAAAGAAAAGCCTATGGTGGCCACAAAAAGATCAAAGCTGTGCAAGTAAACCGTGGAATCTATGCATGGAATTCTCTAGGTATCCTGTTATAATAACACTATTGTTACAAGGGTAACTTAAATATAAATTGATTACGCTCATTCTAAGATATAAACAATAATTATTCTGTCTAGCTCAAATGTCTCGATAAGTTCATAAGACCAAACCAAGCCAAAAAAATTTCACAAAGAAGTTAGAGTGACTTTTGATGCATTTACTGTCAGTAGTTGTATTGTCAACTAAAATGAACATTACAAAGGGGTTCCTGCACCTAATTCATGTTTTGCTATAAAACAACAATTGAAAACTCATTGTGTAGAGCCTCACATCTTCAAATTGTTCTAATTTACATTTAACCCTTTCACATTCAGGAATTTCTCCCCTCTCTCTGCCCCCTCCCCTCCTTCCCTTCCCCCCCCCCCCCTCGCACTTTTTATTTTTTGGCTGAATTGCTCCGCTCCTTAAAGTGCATTTTGTTTTGTTTATCTTTGTAGATGTAGAGTTTGAATGTCGTATCATAAGTGTGGTTCATAACACAGCTCATAAAGACTTCAACCAAGAAGGTGTGATGGTCAAAGGGACCATTGTTGAAGTGGACCCAAGTCCTTTTAAAACCTGGTAGGCTGTTAATCTTGCATTTTAATTAGTGTTCATGATCTCCACACAGCTCTCTTTACATTTCCTATGGTACTGACACAGAGAATTTATGTGGCAATCAAGAGCTTCTCTTGTCTGTGATCATTTCCTATATTCTCTTGCATTTTTTGAACATGCTAGCTTTTGGAAAATTGACTATTACTTTAAAGTGAAATTACATTTAAATCATTTCAGAGATTTTTTGTCTTTTTTAACAGCTTTTTTTCTACTGTTAATTCCAGGTACATAACCCATTACCAAAAAGAAGACTCTTCACAAGAGGTTGGTAGTGTTTAATTTGAATTGATGATAGTCAGTAGACTAACAGTATGTTGGTAAGATTCCTTTGTGGCCTTAGAATTTTTGTAATAAGCTCTGATAATTTGGTTTTTATTACCAGTAATCAATATCCTCTATTTTTTTAATATTTTTTGTTTCCTCGTATCACCTTTCTGGAAGGGAAAAATGTCTCAGATATCTGGATTATTCTTGTTCTCATTCAGTTTCAAGTGTGATTTTCTTATTTCCACAGGCTAATTCTTCACTTGAACATCTCATGCCATACCCGAACAAGGGAAAACTTTATGGTGAGCCCACAAAAGATTTGGTTTCTGAGACTTGTTGGTCTTGAAAGAGTTTGTTTTTTTGTTCACCACCATGATCTTGGGTCAGGTTGGCCTGCATATAGCCACCGTCTCATTGGAGGAGAGGGGTGACTGTACACAGTCTCAAAGAGGGTGTGGTTATCAGGGGAACGACAAGAGCGTATCGACGTATCTCTCCGTGTGTACCTAGGTTTTCGGTTGAGGTTTTCAAATTTCTGACTTCAGTTATCATAAAAACTTATTTAGATTATGGATTACGTATTTTAGAGGCCAGCTGGCAGGTCTGAATACAGGTGTGGAAAAATAGTACGTTTTGGTCTGAAATTGGGCCAAGATTTAGAGCACCGGTGGACAAAACCGGCCATTTTCCCTCATCTTTTTTTCCCTTATTCACTGTAACTGGTTGGAAAGAGGCGTTATGACTCAGCTTTGCCTAAGAAAATATTTGAATAACCACAGAACATCCGCCCTGACTAGAAATCGACTAACAGCCTTTGGGTCTCCAAGGGTGCTCTATGTCAGGCACGACTTTTAACTGCCTGCCACTATCTTGAATCGATCTTATGTGAAAGTACTCTCCAGAGAGTAAAGCAGAAATACATTGGAAATGAACCCGAGAGAGTGTCTGATATTTTGTTTGTATTGCAGCTAAAATAACATCACGGCCAGGTCAAATTGGATTTTGTAATGGGTACATCCTTGAGGGAGATGAGTTGGAGACTTTGTTCAGCACGCGTGAAGACTTAAGGCCATCATCGGACAAAAGCGCGCAAGGACGATGATCATACCATGGATTATCCTGTCATCCATGGGAAAAACTTCTAAATTTTGTGCAATCCTTCCTCCCAATCTTTTGGTCCTTCGGCCTTCATTTGATAGCGGCTGCAGGGGAAGGAATTGTTGTCAACGCTTTATAGACTGTAAATAATTAATAAAGGTGGGAAACATAAACTCGGGCTTAGTCCCTCAATTTCTGCACGCGAGCAGCGCGAGTGCGTGAGAGGTCCGCGAGGGTTTTCGTTTTTGATGCCAGACCCCTCTCAGACCCTCAGTACGCTCCCCTCCCTTGCTAGCTGGATTCCTGCGCGCTTCGCCGCAATTTTGGTTGCGGGTGTGATCGGATGTGGTCCCATGGGTTTGATTTCCTCGGTATTTTTGGATCTCGATCTTCGGACCATTCCACGAACAACGGCTAGTGATCGGCCCCAATGGTCTCGGGGTTTTTTCCCAATCGATAAAACTTGATGTATTAACATCGTGATCAAGATTTCACAAAAACTCGTGCATCGTCGTACAAACCAGTAAATATTTTATTAACATTATTTCCGAAGTTTGCATCACTTCTTCACGGAAACAGCTGGAAACCGTCTTTTTACAATTATAGTCGAACTGTACATTATTTAACTCAATTTAATTGTAATATAAAGTTGATCTGATTAACAACAACTGGAAGTTTACCAACATTATTCGTGCTGGAAAAATATAAATTTTCTATAGCATTAATATACAGCATAACCTTCATGATACCCTCAATTTAGCCAAAAATAGTTGATAAATTGTCAATCCTTTAGTAAGAGTACACTGCTCAAACCTTACTTTTTCAAAGAAGGCATTGCGCTCATACTCGTATTAAAATACATAAGCTTTGAACAACCATCGAGACACGTCTAAAATTTGTGACCTCGTATTCTTTCGATCTACTCATAATGCCCACTAGTACACAATGAGTATGAAAATTAAGAGAGGCCGTTGTTTCACACTGCGAAAACGACATAGATATCTAAAACGCAGTTATAGTCAATATATTGTTAAATCTGAAAATGTTAATAAAATATACTATTTGTATGTTTGTTTGCCTCCATTTGAAGTTTTCTCCTGTAGCTTTTCCTCTCCAAACAATTTTTTTATGAGCATTTGTAGGTTAAGTCAAATAAAGTTGCAAAATTTTCTTTTTCTTACGGACACGAGGCGCTAGATTTGATTTAGCGGATGAGTCACGCTGGAAGACTGTCTGATCTCTCGTGCGTAGCAATATGAGTTTATTAGATTATGCTTCTTCTTTAAAAAGACATACTAAATCTCTGAAATAATTCCATAACTTACCAACATGGCGGTACACAAAGGAAACGCGGCACAAACCCTTGGGGACCGTATAACAGTTTACGAAGAAGTGCCATATTGAGCAAATAAAGCAAAAAAAAATTTTGGCACGATCAAGGATAAAAGGCGCGAAATCCCGAGGAACGCCTGCGGAGAACAACACGAAATATCGAACAGGTTGTACACATGAAAAGTTTGAAATGGTGTGAGATCTAGAATAGTACGAAAATATAAGACGAGACCTACTGATAAGGCAAAACAACCAAATTATGTTTTTGGGTCGATTCATCGTAAAAGCAAACTCACCAGGCACTTCTCTTAAATTTACCACATATCAGAAATAGACATCTTATTCATAATGAAAAACATGAGTCCTAACGCTCGTGCGCTCAGTGGATACGAGCATGTCTTAAGCGCTGTCTTTTACCAACTGTGCAGAAAGAACGGTGGCTCAGTTGGTCAAAAACGCGTTCCGAGCTCAGTTGAACGTTTTTATAACAGACACAATGCAACGTCGGCAAATTGCGCAAACACGTTCGTCGGCACGCATCTGCAATGCACACTGGTAGCAGAACCTATGACCGCAAATCAACGCGGCGTCTTTAGGCCTGTCCATGCAGATATCGCATGTGGTAGAGACTTCCACCTTTTCCGGCTCCTCACCGCGATCTGAAGTGCTCTCTTTAATAAACGGGCTAAAGTTGAAAGAGTTAAACCGTTCAACATGGACGGCTTTACCTCCCACTTCGCTAGTGTCAAACGAATTCTCGTCATCTTCAAGAGTGTCTTCAACTTGCTCGTTATAATAGTCCTCCTCGTTTAGTTCCTGATCTTGATTAGCTGGATACAAATAATTGTCATCGTTAAAATCGTTAAACTCAGCGTACTCGTCCACCTGTAACGTTTCAGCAATGAGCTGGTCACTGGCAATCTGTGCTTGACCACTCATGGACCCTTCAACAGCTGGTTCCGTGTGACACACATTCTTAAGCTCCTGCACTTTCAGTTCATTTTGAACGGTACTCTTGAACTTCCGTGATTTGGAAGCCTCCCCATTCCCTGGGGAACCGAGCGCCGGCCATTCGTCCTCGAAGTTTCCCTCGCTCGAACCTTCTTTAGAAAGAGCAATGTTGACGAAATCAGCGTTTGCGGGAGACTTAGTCTTCTCCAGGATGGCGGCGTAAGATCTGGAGTTTTGCGGCTTGGGTTCTTCCTGTACCGGCTCAGGTTTTGCAGCAGGACTCGGCGCCGCGCGCTCTAGATACCTGTAGGACGGATGGCGGAGCTCGCATCGTTCCCCGCGGTGGCATGTTCCCCAGATCATAAAAGTAGGACAGTCGCGGATGAAAACAACTGATTCATTCTCGAACTTGCGATCTTCTTCAACGAACTCCTTTTCCTGTCTTCTATCCATCATTTCCTCCCATTTGCGACCGAATAATCCGTTTACTCGAGACACGTTCCGCCCTGGAGTGTAATTCAGATAATCTCGTCGGCTGGGATCGTTCAGGTCTAAGTTGTCCAGCGGTCTGTCTGGCACACGCACTGGATATTTTGGACGGGCAATTCTACCTCGTACCTCGGGATCGATCACGAAATGCCTCTCAGAGGTGATCTGCAGGTCTTGCCGACTCGATGAGGAACCAAATTGGACCAGTCTCATCGGCGATTCCACCTCTTTTTCTGTTTGCGAGAAGATTTTTATCTGCGTTTCCGGCTGAGTATCAGATTTGTCCCCAAAAACGGCGCCTTGTTCGAATTCTCTGTTATCCCCACTTGGATCCATCGCTTGAAGGCCGTGATCTTCTGCAAATGGAGAAGCGAACAAAATTTAGCAACGGCGATGCAAAATGCGGATGTTGATGTTTTGGGAACAATATCGCGTGATTATTTTGGGGGTAAAAGTTAAGGTTGGCAATTGAAGTGGTTAAACGCTTACTTTAAAAAAATTAAAACAATTTTCAAATCGAGTTTTTCCAGTCCAAGGAATTTGAACCCTGACAGTTTAGTCAATTAGAGAGACACCAGCACTCAAGGACAACCCGCATTTGCAGAAGTACACTATAATGTAAAATTGTGGAAGCAGGGCCTGCGTGCAGGCAGCCCGGAGCAGTAATCTCAATAACCCTTCGCGTTTCAACTCAAATGTTCGCCCCCTTTTTCAAATTCAGAATTTGTCACAACCAACTCTTCAGGATATTTATCTTTACTTTTTTCCGAATTTCAACCGAAAAAAAATATATAGGAAAGAAAGATCATAGATCTTCACCTGAGAAGCGTTCTTCTTTTCTGCCGAAAACGTGACCGCTATGTCGCCTTGCTGGGTAAACGTCCAAATTTCTTTCTGGATCATCTTTCAGAGTGTTTCCGGTTCCTCTTCTTCCTCCGTTGTATGGTCCATTATTTTCTTTTCCATTTGTCGTCCTATGCCGATCTGCAAATCATGAACAACGTTACAGAAGGCAGCGAAGATTATGTACTTACAAACCAAATTTTACAACCGATAGCCAAAGAAATTCAAGCAAGAGAAAATTGTGCATACAAAGAAAAAACATACGCGATAGTGGCCCTTTCCCCTCCTTCAAAGAAAAAAATGCAGGCAGTGGCTTTCTGAATATTTTACCTCGACTGAAAAAGGTTAAGATAATGAGCCCAAAGGAAAAATTCCTGTGCTTAAGACGCTATTTCAGAATTCCCTTCCTTCCATTGGCTTTCGTATGAATCTTTGACCACACAACTCCAGGCATTCGCGCCATTTCCGATGTATGGATCAACATCAGTATCTGGGCACCTACCCCTCCCCTAGCCAAACATTAACCCTAAGTTGTTATCAATTGACTGTTGTTGAGTTAGGGGAGGGGTAGGTGGGCAGTTGCCCAAATACTGTTATCGATTCCGATATTTTTCCTTATGCAAATGTGCCTTATCGAGTTTATTCAGAGTTCTCCTTACCAGACCTCCATCGTCTCGCTCCAATAGATGAACCGCCACTGCCCAATCGACCGTCGTCTCGGCTTCTCTTTTCAAAATCCTCAGAATTCTCACCTCTGCATACATTCCCCGTCCACACCCTGTTTGCCTCGCTATCGAGTAATGTCTGCTTCTGCACCTCATCCAAGTGCTCAGTTTCTTTCGCAGCGTGTTTAATTAAGACTTTCTCAACGAAATCCTCTCTGTCGTGAGCCTGAAGTAGTCTATGCGTATTTCCCGGCAACTTCTTCCCTCTTCTGGTAGTTTTGTCATGGACTACGCGGACCGAACCAATGGCGTTTTCAAAAAGCTTCGACGAAAATAATTTCACCGAGCTCTTGACCTCACGAATTTCTTTCACAGCGTCTACGTTTTCTAGATTGTCAGAAGCCCTTTTTTGAGTAACAACACCGTTGTGCTTTTTAACATATTTCTCCTCTTCAACCTGGGTCGTATCACCATTTACTCCACGTTCCCTCTTATCCTTAGAAACAATTTTATCACTGGGATTATCAATATCTCTCACCCCATCGACCACCCCGGATTTTTCAGAATCCTTCCTGCTCTCATCAACATGTTTTGAGTTAAAATGTTTGTTACGCCTTTTGACATCTTTATCTTGCTCCACGGCTTTCTTAGAAGCGGTATCTTCCTTCTTCTTTTCAGTGTGTTTCACGACACCACCATCTTGATCAGCACCATCACTTACGACAAACTTGTTACGTCTTTTAACATACTTCTTGTCACGCTCAGCAGGTCGAGAAACTTGGGGAATTTCAGAGTCATTAGCACCTCGCTTGCAAGCGCTCTCTAGCTCGGGACCTCCTCTTTGCGGGGTTTTCTTACGCCTTCTACCGCACTTTGCTTGTTCCACTGGAGTAGATAAGTCAGGAATTTCACAACCATGGTCACGTCCCGAAGGTCTCCTCTCCAAATCTTCCTTGTCTCTTCGGGGTGTTTTGTTTTGCCTTTTGACGAAAGGAGTTTCATCATCAACACAGTTCTCGGGGGTTCTCTCTCTTTCTTTACTTGTGTCTTTTAACACTTCACCATTTTCATGATTTTGTTTTCGCGGCTTCTTTTTACGAACCCGTCTCTTTTTTATCGCTTCTTCTTCTGCTGTATGCAAGGATTTTTCGGGCACATTTCCCTCTCTTGTCCTCGAATCTGTGTGTTCATTATAATTATTTCAGACAAAGATTGAATCAGACAGAACATATGGTCTCCTATATTAAGAACAATAATAATAACAATGTGACTGATTATGATAACAATATCAATAACACTGATAATATAAGGCTATTACCATGTTCTATTTTATTAATAATTCTTAAAATAATAATATTAATTATTAATGGCATTGGTACTAACAGCTATTTTTAATAAAAATTAAAATAATAATAAATAAAGGATATTCTAAAACAGTGAATAGCAGTGAAGGTACACTCTGATTGGCTATTCATTTCCAAATATCCTTTGCTGTTTACCTTCAAGCAACTCACACGGGATTTGCACCCAAAAATGTTCCCCTATTTGCAGAAAAAAATGAGTTTGAATCATCCCTTTGTTTTATACCAATTCAAATCTTCACCTCAATGTCAGTGTCTAGTGGGGAAGGAGGAGATGAGGGGTTAACCATTTAACTCCTAAAAATGATTAACATGAAGCTTCTCCCTACAATATCTATATATAATCCAGCAAACAGGTAACAAGAATACTCAAACTTAACAGGAAGAAGTTATTTCCTTGATCTAATATCAAATTCTTGTAACTTGTTTTAAAGGAAATGTATATCAGCTAGAGGGGAGAATTAACAAGCAGATCTTGGAAGTTTAAGAGTTAAACAAGATTCCTCACCATTAGTTTTGTTAAAATGTCTCTGTTCATGGTGGATTTTTCTGCGCATCTGTTGACAAGTATACATCACCAACAATAAAACACAGGTGACAAAAATTAGCTTTAAAGAGGAAGGAGGGTCTTGAATGTCATACTCACTGTAAAAACAAAAAAAAAAAAAAGAATGTAACGAGGTGTTGAAAATAAATGAATTATAATGTCCAAGAATGTAAATATCAGGGATTTGCTAGAGAAGGCGGACAAGACACTCTACAAAAAAAGAATCAAATGACCCCGAATGACCATTCTTCCAGTTTTTACCGAAGGAAAGAACATGAGGTACAATCTTAGAAATACGTCAGTCTCTGTCCCTAGAATCTACACTGACAGGTTTAAGAACGTTTTTAGTAACAGAATAATTTTTAGATATGATATGTAAATAGTTTTTTTTTTTTTTTAGTTTATATTGTAACTTAGGATATGTGATTTCATCTTAAGAAATAAAGATTATTATTATTATTATTATTAAACAAGATGATCATATTAAATTCTTGTGACATAGGACTTTCTTCAAAATTTATTTTAAATGTCTTATTTCTAAATCTGGACTGAAAGGCCAAAGTTGTTCTCAATCACATTTAACTGTCACCCCAACGAAAGAGACTCTTGATTGTTAAACAAATTCTCCTCACCAGCACCTTAGGAAATGTGTAGAGCACAGTATGAAGAATTTGCATGTTGATGCAAAGGTATCAAGGCTGAAGTGTTTATTATTTATCAAAAAGAAAACCCTTCATTTTTTAAGTTAATTTAAGTGCACTATGGTACCCTGAATGCCTTTGATGGTGCCTCACAAAAAAAAAAGAGATGTCACTGTCTACATTCATGTACGACAGAGAGTGGCACACCCAGAGTGACCTTTGTAAGGGGAGGTAACCAATAATTCTTTATAATCAGAGCAGTGTATGTCAGCAGCATGGATTTCAAGAAAATTAATTATGTGGACATCACTGTACTCAGATCTAATAATATGCTTTGCAATTCTGTATTTCAGAGTTCTTTCAAAAAGCCACACTACTCCAGCAAATACAAGCAAAATCCTTGACCATGCTTTGAAATTCTATGGCCCCAGCCAACTTCTCCAAAGAGCAAGGAATGTAACTTATAAAAGACAGTGCAGAAATACAGAGTCTGTCAAAAAAACCAAAGTGGGTATCCACATTCCATGGTATTAAAATCTTCCACTATCAAGCTTCTTGAACAAATTCTCTTTGAACCAGACAGCTTGGAGCCCACAAGAGCAACAAGTTTGAACTTAAACTGAGAAAGGTTTGCTTCTGCAGTTAAAAAAAAATAAAGAGCACCCATATCTCTGATTATAGTATTTTTTATATGCTTGTGAGAAAGGTGATATGTTATGGAACAGCCTTTCCCATGCACTCTGATCAAAAGTTTCTTTGAGCAAATATAAACGTAAACTGCATCATTACAGCCTTCAATGAGATATGGCATCATTGAAAAGCAGCTTTGGTGATAAACGCGTTTCACCTTCTGGTTTATCATATCCCCTTCCCTTCCCTCCCCTCCCCCCTCTTTTTATCATATTTCCTCCCACTCAGTGCAAAA
Organism: Pocillopora verrucosa; assembly: GCF_036669915.1. NCBI lineage: Eukaryota > Metazoa > Cnidaria > Anthozoa > Scleractinia > Pocilloporidae > Pocillopora > Pocillopora verrucosa. The sequence continues at coordinate 5,630,205 of NC_089316.1, read as the reverse complement.
TGCAGACGGCAGATTGCAGACTGCAAACAAGGTACAAAATGCAGACTGCAGACTGGGTACAAAATGCAGACTGAGAATCTAAACTGTTTTTTCATCGGATACATAATAACAAGTAATCTTACAATTTACCGAGCGTCACTCAATCGCTTTTCTGCGGTCATCGTTCACGATGATTTGCACTATTGTGGAATACTCCTTGCCTGTTTCTTGATCACAATCGTTCTTGATATAATGTCAAGCCTTCATATAGTCTTCTAACTTTGCGCGCGAGTTGGTTGGTGTGATCTCTGTACAGATTTTACCAACTTAATAAAAGTAGATGTAGATATAGATGTAAATGAGATTCCAGTATTGAATATTTAACGCCCGCAATATTCGAGAAAAAATTGAGAGCTTTGCACGTGGTCCGTACTTTTTAATTTTTTTAACCGATATGTGTTCATTCTGTCGACAAAAATGCTGACCGAGACCAACTGTTTACTTTTTTGGTAGTTGTATCTCTTACCTGTTTGGTGACTACGCAAAGATTGATGGTTCTGACTGAATGCCCGGCAGTCAAAAATTTTCACGCAACTTCTACCGCAAGGTTCTTTCAAACTTCTTAAGATATCAGATGTTTTTAAGAACTGTTATGAGATTCACCTTTCTTGAAGAAGATTTTCACGTAATTCAGAGAATACTTCCGATTGCCGGTTATTAAGGACCTTAAGCAGTTACGACGGCTACGCCAAGGAAGACTTCGATTAAAAAATGAATTTCTGCCTTTAATTAGAATTTCAAAAATGGCTGCATTTGTTTACCGTCTCATACGGTGCCACACTTCAACTTCAGCATAACGTATGAAAGAAGCGTTGAATTCCAAATGGCAATTAAAATAATTTGCCGTCGCGGGTACTGTTCGCAGACGACGCAAATTGTGATTTCACGTTGTTGTTTTGAATGGGACGGTTAAGAAATGTACAAACGCACGTGCTGAGCTACTGTTCTGCCAATTAGATCTTTTGTTTTTCCATGTCCTCGTTGCCGTCGCCACGTGATTTGCTCAAGGTCCCTATTTAGTCTATTTGAGACCGTGCCCGGCAGTCTGTTCAAGAGTCGACAAATCGAGCGATTTTGTAATTCGATCAGCTCGGAAAATTTGTCCATTAAATAATTTTAGGATCACAAGGGAAATCTAAACAAACATCGAATACTGTATTACCAATAGGTTTATTTGAGGTCTTTTGTACTGTTTCTCGCCAATTTTTACAGAACCTGAAGGTGTTCTGGTGTACCGACCCTAGGTGTCACGCCAGAGTTGTCACGAAGACAAACCATGATTATGTGGTTCAAGCTTGATCACTGAAAAATCAACGCAATTTTTAGTATCGCTTGACATTTCTGAGCAAATATCTGATACTCGGAGAATTTGTCCACTAAAAAACTAAATAAATTTTTGGAACCGCTTGACATTCCTTAACAAACATTTGATACTCTTAAGAAGTTTGAAAGAACCTTTCAGCGCAAATTGCGTGAAAATTATTTTGATTGCCGGGCATTTAGTCTATTTAAGACGGTGCCCGGCTGCCGGGCATTCAGCCATTGCGAATATCAATATGTGAAAATCAGACCATATGAAGGCTTGAAATTCTATTAAGAACGATTTTGGCCGCTTTGTTAAAAACCAAATGCAATAGCTGCTTTGTCAGAGATAAAGGTAAAATTTCCGCACAGCACCATACTATTGTAAAGCAAATCTGTTTTCCCAATGGCAATGTATTGTTTTTTTTATTGTCTTCTCTATCCAAGAACTAAATACTTAATGAAGTATGGGGCTGTGCGGAAATTTTACCGAGATAAAAGATATCAAGAAATGGGCAAGGAATATTTCACAATAGTGCAAATGATCGTGAAAGATGATCGCGAAAAAGCGATTGCGTGACGCTCGGTAAGTTGTAAGACGACTTGTTATCACGTATCCGACGAAAAAACAGTTTAGATTCTCAGTCTGCAATTTGTACCCAGTCTGCAGTTTACGGTCTGCAGTCTGCAGTCTACGGTCTGCAGTCTGCAGTCTACATTCTGTTGCTAGTCAGCATTTTGTACCCGGTCTGCAGTCTGCATTTTGTATTAACTGTATCCCCTCCCCTCCCCCTCACCGACTGCAAAAGTAAGCTCTTGGAGTTGTGAGTAATGTCTTCGGCGGCAAAAATAAACTCGAAGCAAAAAAATGGATGTGAGGGTGGAGGATTCAATATTGGAGAAAACCTTTCCACAGGAGTTTAAACAATAAAGAGCTGCGCGAATTTGTTAAATAAATTACACTTACAACAGACATCAATTCGGCCACCCGTCGCTGATCGTAGCTTTGCAGCTAAGAATCGAAAACAATATCCACGTTTACCTCTAGTTCAAAACACAAATAAAACTTTTCATGCAATAGCGTCAAAATTCTTAAACTTGTCTGACCTCAAAGCCTCAAAACATTTCGAAAAAATAGCCTTGAACAGCACTTCAGCGAAAATGAACAACGGCAAAGTTCTTTACAACGGACATTGTATTCTGTCGATAGCCCGGAAAGTTTTTGAGTAACTGTAATAAAAACATGTGCTCAAATCGAAATTTTCTTACCTGTTTATAATCAGCGATGGCAAATTTATGATATGAGCAACCTCTAAGACTTGCAAGTAAATTACTTTGCGAACGTAGACCACTACAGCAGCCACTTCGGAATCTGCCAAACAACGGTTCCCCAGAAGTTCCCAGTCCCTCGCAACGCGCTATTTTTATTAGTACAATGCTTCCTCGCTTCCTGTGCTTTGAAGTTCTTTTCGTTTTAGTTTCGTTATTTGGGTTTTTCTTTTTCCAAATGCTTTTTCTCAAACGTCACCAACTGTATCCGGTTAAAAACTCTCTAAAAATCTTTGGGTAGTAAATATTTTAAAGGGGCTATCTTCGGGATACGGGATAATCGAGGAAAAAATTCTAGGATAAGGGATACTCAAAAAGGAACAGCTCGTAAACGCGATCCCACAAATGTTCGCACATCTAAGGAGTGATCGAAACTTTTGTGTTCCACAACTAATCGCCTACATCACAATCAGCAAATGAATGTATTCTGTTCAAAGACAGCGAAACTCGATACCACTGGTTCCACTTCTGTTCGAGAAGAAAATGCCAGACACCCTTCCTGTTATGAGCCTTATTTTGAGATCTGATCATTCAGAAAAACTATCAACTTACTGCCCTTGTAATGATGTGTGAAGATCACGTTACCGGAATCTATCTGATAGGACGTTCTATTTGATGTTAAAATTCTATCGAAGTCAAGGATCATCGCTTCAACATCCGATCCACGATGAAAGGCGTTGAGCAGCTTTAACTTTCCAGTGTTTACTACTAAAACTTTTCACTATTCGCATATAAGATTTTACCATTCATAATGGACTATTTAATGCGATCTACAAACGTTCATACCTTCCATTGGTCCCAATAAAAAATAGTGTGGACATTGTTCCTCTGCGAAGTTAAATAGATTTGCATAGATCACACATTAAAACGTGTCAGTTATCATATCTTGATTGTTACTCAGTCTTGCGTTACTGACCGAAGACAAAAGAATACATAATCCCGTCACGCTTTATGCATAGTACACGCTGTGTGCATTGCACATGACTAGTTTTTGCCATTATTTTGCCATTATACGCTTGTTGGTTGCTAATAAAATCAATTTACCTTTGCTATATATTTTGTGTTATTGCTTTATTATTCTTTGCTGGCCACACCTGTAATTTAGTTCTTTAGCCTGCAAGAGGTCTACATAAACAAAACACAACCATCATGACCTGCCGAAGATGAAGACTTGAGTAAAATGTCACATACATGCAATCTAAACAGATACATATCTACAAAGTTCATTCAAGATGCAGTAAACTCAAACTATGCAGGTAAAAACTAAGTTTAAACAATCGGACATCTTGGAAAGGATGTTAGCTTTACGTAAAAACTCACCTTCTCCCCCCCCCCCACCCCAAGAAAAAAATATAAAAATATATACATACATATATACGAACATAGTAAATATTAAAATCTGTCTGATGATCGCGTAAGTTATGTCTTATTGATTTGTCTAACTTTCAGATATACATACATATATATATGGAATATGCCTTAAAAAATAAGTTAACTAAAAACATCACTGGTAAAATTCCTAATTCTATGTATTTAAGTAATTAAGATGTAAAAATGTGACACTGAAGTTTGGATTTAAAAGCTAAAGAACATCCACTTGTATTAGTAAATTAATCGGTAAGTCATTCTCTGATTATGCGGATAACAAAGGGTGTAGTAGTAACAATTTTCTCTTGCAAGATTGACATAAAGTTTTTTGTAGGAATGATTGGCTTTTGTGCACTTAACTGACGCAAATTTAAAAAAGTCTTCAAATTTCAAGTGATATGAGTCAAACAAGCAATATTCAATTTGATATTTAATGGATTTTATGTGATACGGTTTCAAGTCACGCGTCAGAAAAGCATTAGTGTTCAGAGTAACAAAGCAATCCGTCCGAGCTTAGCGCAGTCTTTACGTGTCTTCACAGTTATAATATAAAACAAGGAAGTTTACATTGAAATTCATTTGTGAGGGAAACGTACTGATCTATATATAGTTATCAAAAAATCAGAAAAGTCGAGTCATCAAGGAGACTATTAAAAAAAAAATTGCAAGATAAAGGAAGATTTTCACCCATCAAGTGCTTACAGAGGAATTTCTTTTGAAGCAATTGCAGATTTCTTTTCAAACTCCGATATAAGTCAACCCAGAATTCATTTCTCCTTTGTTTCGTTTCTAATATCAGGTTTTTGCATTTCACTGAACGCGACAAGATGCATTAGTATCCGCCAACTATGTTGAAATTTTGTTTTGATGCCATTTTACCCTGGTACAGGTTGGCTGAATCCCAGCGTCCATTCTGACTCCAGTATTGGCAAAGTCGGTTTTTTTATAGAAATATCATTGACTTTTTGTGTTGTTTACGTCACCTGCAAGCGTCATTTACTGATAGACAGAGAATCATGGGTAAGTTTTAACATTCTTACCAGAAATGGAGAAGCCAAAACATCAAATTTATTTTAGTGGGAATAACAAATCCCTTATTCGATGGTTTCACAAATGATACGAGCGAACATTTTGCACATTACCTTCGGGGCTCGAAAAAATTCTACGCAACTTGCAAAATATCCGCACGGCGTGCGTATGATATGTTATACCATCGAATAAGATATATGTATTCCCCTTAAGTCAATAAATACCTCGTGTGCGTTACTGACCACCTGCAAAATACCTGTAAAATCTTTCAAAAGATGAATTTTAAAAATTTCTGAATTAAATATGCAGTTTTCTGATAGCACAAACGCGCAACGTTCTATGTTGGAGGGGATATTTAACTGTCTCCATTATGGAGTACTCCTAAAAGATGTTTTGTAAAGACAATCCCTGATTCATGAAAAATGTCGTTACTCACTTGTCTGATTATCTTATTTTCCGGATTTTGTGGGCAAGGTAAGATTAACTAACTCTTAACAGCTTACAGCCAACAACTTAAAAACTTCCCTGCATGCTGCTTTTACACTCTCTTAGTTTTCCTTTCGTGAGCTCTAAGATTATTAAAGAAACAGACAAGCCTTTGTATCCGAAAAAATTTGTTTTCCCTCTGTGTTAGATCTGAGATAAAACAAAATTTTGATGATTTCCAACAGGCCGATTATGCTGGCTAATAAACAAAAAAACCGCCACCATGGAGTTAAGAGAATTTTTAATAAGTGATGCCTATGTCGTGACTACACAGATTCTGAGTTTTATTAGTTTTGGCGAGGCGCATTTTTGTTTATTTGTGTTTCGAATTTGTACTTGTTTCTTTCGTTTTTTCGTTTCTTGCGAAAATGAATCACCAGTTTGCCATTTTCATATCCAGTTTATCTGTGATAAATAAATGGAAGATTAAACAATTTAAAGACAATTTTTTTTATCACCTTAGTGCACTGCGATTTGATTCAACACACGCGAGGGTGATCAAAAACTCTATTCGAATACAGATGTAAATAAAATGTCAAATAAACAAGATTTCCTCAACGATTCTCTTGCAAACTGATTTAAAATGAACTCAGCGAGAATTTTACCAGATAGGATACTGTGGTCCTCCGTAAATGACAATTTGAAAATTTGCCCATGACCCCCCTTGTAATTGACAAAGTTACGATATTTTTAAAAGAAGGAAATTCTTGATGTGATTAGCTGCAAGCACAATTAACAATAAAAGTTTTCATTTAAGTTTTCTAGTTAAAGTGATTTCATATTTTATTTAACAGCATTGGCACTTCACGAGAGAGATCTTGTCGAGAAGTTACTAGAGCATTATCATACGGGATTACGGCCAGTGGTCAAAAATAGTTCCCAACCGACACCTGTCAACATAAGTTTGAGACTGGTGCAGATTTTTGAGATGGTAGGAGAAAGCGTGAAAATATATGTAGGCACGTTTAGCGTGCAGGCGTTTAGCTACGATTCAATTCATATGCATGTAATTGAACAATATGAGTGCCGCTATCACGTCTAAAACAAGAAAAAACGCAGCTTTATCTTCAGTCTTCTCATTTGAATCATCTAGGATGTCAAGAAACAAGTTATAATCACAAGTGTCTGGCTTAAACAGGTTAGTTTGAGCGCTCGTCAACACTTTGGGCTTATTGAAATTCTTTCTCTATTCTGTGCTCGGTAATAACATAGCGCGGTGCTACCATCTTAAAGAAGGTAATCCCGAAAATAATTAATGTCGATGAAATTGATTGACGTTTTCCTAACCTTTCATGGATTCCTAATCAGAGTTTAGTTACGTGTAGTTTGACAATGGGATTTTAACACCCCGGTCAGTGAAAACCAAGATAACTTAATATTCTCTTGTAAAAAGTGATTGGCGACGGTCTTTGCGTGATGTTACCAAAGTTTCTTACGGAGTCATCAAGCCAGTAACACAGCATGCAAATACATAACAACCAATCATTTTATCTCAAAGAAAATTTTTTTTAAAAAACCTCATTCCCCGTTTCAATTTGTAAAATTAAAAAAAATGTAATCCTTCGTTACATGAACTATGTGTCAGCAGTGCACGGTGCGGAAAGAGAATTTGAAATGTACAACGGGAAAACTTTATCCATCCTTGTGATCAAGGCTTTGGATTTTAACTTCACATGCCACTAAGTGCTTTATACTCTACAGGCTTGGTTTGATCCCGAGTTAAGATGGAACAAATCTCATTACGGTTGGATCGATGAGATCAGTTTGTTTCCTAATGATGTTTGGGTACCGGATACCGTCCTATTAAACAAGTAAGCTCACTGAGCATGCATATCAAACGATTATCCTTTATAATTATCCAACTGCACTTAGTACAAATATAGCACGAATAGAGTACAAATATCGTGCGATATTTTACGATTATTTTACGATTATTTGCGTTACGCTTCTCTATCCGCTTTCCTGTTCCCGCCTTATGAGAAATGAACAGAAAGACTTAGCAGGAAAAAATGCAGTTGGATAATAAATAACTTATTAGACGTTTTGATGTGTTATATCGCCCAGCATTTTTACTCCTTTGTATTTCGGACTCGCACAACGGCACAACTCGTAAAAATACTCAACGATACTACACACCAAGACGTTTTATAAGAAATATATTTTTTAACCAACTGCACTTGGCAGGGTACAAATAACGCGCGAACTGAACAAAAATATCACGCGATATTGGAAGGTTGATTGTTTTGTCTTGCAAAAAAATTTGTTTATCCGGTCGGCTGCGCGTGCTACGCTTCTCTTTCTGCTTCACTTTTCCCGTCTTACAAGATATGCGCTTAAAATAAAGCAATTGGATAATAAATAACTTCTTAAACGTTTTGGTGTGTAGTATCGCTAAGAATCTCCACTCTTTGTTTGCGTTTTGACTCGCCTCACGGGCAAGTCAAAATACAGTACAACTAGCTCGTAAAAATACTCAGCGATACTTCACACTGAAACGTCTTATTAAATATATATTCATATTTTAGCTCAAATATAAGAAATTCACAATTTACGTTATTCGTGTGTGTTCAAAACTTGGTGGAAAACTGGTCGATAGGTTCTGTAAATGTCAGGGAAGAAGCAATATCTGCTAAAAGGATATGTAAAACACTTGACAAGAAAAAATAAGAGAAAGTCAACTTAAAAATACCTTAGTAGCCCTATGACCTTTTATAAAAATATCACCTCTTTCAGTGCTGATACCTACAAAGTGGGCAAACCATTAGGTACGCACAATCCCTTGCTGGTAACCTCTCAGGGTACAGTCCGCTGGCTTGCGCCGGTCATCCTCAAGAGCACGTGCAAGTTAAGAGTGAGGTATTTCCCATTTGACGAACAGTTCTGCAAGCTCAAGTTTGTTTCCTGGACGTATAGTAAAAGCGCATTAGTTCTGGAACCCGAGGACACAGAGATATTACAAAACTATACAGGTAATTTTATTTATCTTTCATTGCGTTTTTTCACCTCTCATATTGGGTCTTTTTTTTCTTCGCCCATTATGTAGGATGCAAATAACCGTGGACAGACGCAGCGGCAAAATGAGTGCGCACGCGCCATCACTTTTGCCGCTCTTTCCCGCCGACAAACAATATACGCATTAACTGTGTTTCAGGCCGCCGAAAAAGCTTTTTTTGCTTTGATAATGATTTGTACTCTTCTTTGGACGTTTTGCTATTTTCAGCTGAAAAGCTCGTTGACTTAAAATAAAAAATGCGTGCTTAGTGCCTGAAGGGGGTGAAAGGTTAATCTCGTACGTAGATCCTGCCGTATAACAGAAATGCTTGGCCGTGGATGGTCCAGGACTGGGTGAAGGGACGCCTACATTGCGGGAACAGTCTCTCTTATTCCGTGGATTTTTCGTAAATGGAGGCTACGTAGAGTCGATCCACAAAGGCTTAATCCTGCCGGATAGATAGATAAATTAATAAATGCATATGTTCAGGGGAATATAATTATTTCATGAATGCCATTCTTTTATATTGAAGTTAATTTCCGTTTATCTCATTTGATTTGTTTTGTCCTCTTTCTACCAAACAGTGCTATTATGAAAGCATTTTATCTTGTTTTACTTGTAGAAAGTGAAGAATGGTCCTTAAAGCGTGTGTACGCCCTGAGATCATCAAGCAAGCCTACTCATACCAACCCAGAGAACAAATCAGCAGTGACGTACATTATTCACATTAGACGCAAGTCCTTTTACTACTTCGTGTACCTCATCGCACCTTGCATGATGATGTCATTCATGACGTTGATTTTATTCACCCTCCCCCCTGAGAGTGGCGAAAGAATGGTAGTGGGCGTGACCATTCTGTTGTCACTCATTGTGTTCTATTTGTTGGCTTCTACCCATATCCCTGAGACATCAGAAGTGGTACCACTGATTCTAAGGTAAGTTGAGAATGATTTCCGCTAATCACTTAGTTGATTAATTCATTTATAGTGTAAGAGATAAGAACAAGAGGAGCTTCTTAAGACACGAACAAAATCGCGCAAGTACTTCGCCGTACGTATCCACGAGTCTAAAAAAAATTTACTTTCTCACAAAGACGTAGTTCAGTTCTATCACGATTCACAAAACTCTTTTTTCAATAATCTCGATGCGTGGACCTAAAATGGCGCATCGCAAAATCATAGTCTCCAATAGTCTCCCCCCCCCCCTTACATACACACACACACGCACTCCGCCATTTTGAGCGGATAATCGCTATGCATGCATTGCACATGATAGTGTGAGGGCGTTTTTTTTTTTTGTTTTTTTTTTTGCAGATACTACGTGTTGACTATCATTGAGATTTCAAGCGCTTTGGCTTTAACCTGCTGGGTTTTAAGGTTCCATCATTACAACACATCTATTGGAAGGATCCCAAACCGGGTCAGGGTATGACTTCTCCTTATTCAGTAGATACAGTATATTCCTTTGCTTGCTCATCAGGAATATGTGGTTCTCCTTAGTTCGATGCATTGAGCCTGTCTCTGTTGTTTTAAGGTATGCATACTCGGTTACGTTGCCAAAGCAGTGCTATACAAAGTTCCAGAAGGAATCTCCATGGCAACCGAATCAGTGGAAGAACAAGGTGGGATTCGAAACTAAAGATTATTAAAAAAAAAGGACTAACTTAACTTGTAACAAGAGGTATTATAATTTATGGCTTGTTTCTCTTCCGAAGAAGCACTTGAGTCAGCGGCAGCTGCTACACTTTTGCGCTCACCAGAAACAAAAGAGAGATTAAAAATTTATTTATTTCAGGATCTACAGGGGGAGGGGGGGGGGAAAAGTTTTGAGAGGATCACATAGTTTTCAGGAGGAACGGAGGGGAAGTAAATAATAACCTGTCTTTGAGGAAATTGCCTGAATTAAATGTTTGACAAATGAAGAACCCTTTGATTTCAAAATCATAAAAAGCCAGCAAGTCGAAATCTCAACCCAGCCCTTTCCTCCACTCTCTTGATGATTTGTCGCTGATTTATCACCAAACCGTTTGTAAGCATAACTTTTTTTCCAGAAAACAGAGACAACATTGACAGAGAAATCAACGGTAGCTCCTTGGCTCGTCGACGTCTTCCCAAGGAGCCTAGCGGTATTACGATGATGGCCGAACGGGAGCTGAAGAAACAAGAAGAAGGGAACATACAGGAAGAATGGCAGCTTGCCGCGCGCATCATCAATCGGCTTTTCCTTGTTGGCTATTTGATTGCCGTCATCTTATCCATATTTGGTATTTTCTTACAAGTTCCGGGAGTTTTCGTCTCTAGGCCCTCGCCGCCAACTTCTGACGAGGAGTAGCTGTGGTTGAATTTCTTCGTGTAAGTCAAACAGTGAACAAACACAACATTTAGTAAGTAGATCAACTGAGCCGTTCAGTATTTCAGCCAGTCAGTACGCTGGTCAACAAATCTGCATTTCAGTAAGCGATTAATTAAGTCAAAACTTGGTTTGTCAGTCAGTCACAGCCGTTTCGTTTTCAGTAACTAGGGAACCGTTTACGATACTATTACGGCGACGTGTGGTAGAACGTTGCCGAAAAACGCAGTATATTTCCCTCCGAGACTTTTTCTGCCAATTAATAGCTCGATACGTTTAACGTTTCTAAAGGTACGACATCTTCACTTCAGCACAACATGTAAATGTAGTGTTGAGTTTAAAATAATAGTGTCTAAATTGCTGTCGAGGTTTCCTCGCTAAGAGGAGGTAAAAGTTGGCGATTTCACGTTTTAGTTCTGTGTGGGACGGCTAAGAAATGTGCAAAGTTTTAAAACGCACGTGTTTTTGGCAGTTGTTTTTCTCGCTAGGTCTTTTGTTTCACTAAGATTTAGTTGCCGTCGCCGTCGTGGTTCTCGTTAAGTCCCGGACTTAGTCAGTAAGTCAGTCATTACGTTTGTCATACCGAAAGATAGCTCTTAGTAAGTCACTTAGGCAGTGAGCCTGGCAAACCTTCAAGTAAATGGGCTCCTTGCCATTTCTCCTCTTTACTTAAACATGAATAGAACATCCCGAAGGAGATAAAGATCTAATCGTAAAGTAGAGATCAGGGGATGAAAATAAATGGATTTCTTGTTAAGACATATAATTGAAATAAAAAGATCAGATAGTCTAGAAAAGCCGATTTATTATCTTGTGAAAGCTGCTATTCAGAGACAAGGGTCACGAAATCTGATGGTCTGGGGTTCGACTTCTCGTGGAAATTACACATTTTTTGTGCCTCGCTTGCAATAAAAATACTTTTTAATCATATCGTGACTATGTAATAGATCTGATCTCGATGTGCTTGCACCTTAAGTTAAACTGTGAAGTCCAATTCCCATTGGTGCATAAACATACGAAAAAAAGGTTCCTTATGATGGAAGCTTGGTTCTCACGATTGAATCATTTTTGACTAAAATCACATCGAGCTCAAATCAGCTGAAGATTTCCCCAGGATCTTATATGAAAAAGTCTTGGAAGTTCTAAAGGGGAAATTATCACAGAATTTTCTCGGTATCAATCCCTTATTTCACCAAGAGAACTTTGACTTCGATTCATGTTCTCAGTCTTGAGCAGTCTACAAAATAGAACTTTGAGGGTGTTTTTAAATACTGCCGCGCAGAAATAAGAACGTTGGAAAATTTTACCAATTGGGAAATAGCTAAAAATGACCGTGGTTTTCAACGGATCGCAAACAAAAACTGACTTAAGATTACGTTAGCCTGAAGGAAACGTGCACGAAAACAAGAAACAAAAGCGGCTAAACCACCTCGCACATCGGACATTTGACTAAATAGGAACTCGGCCACATTCAAAAACGTTCCAGGGGGGCCTGGTTTACGTAAGTCCACATTTGGTTAAGTAACAACCCACGCTTTCCGTGCATTTTTTCTTTTTTGAAAGAATTTCAGGAACATTCAGATCGTGGTATCCATGGAGGCAAATGAACGTAATAAATTTGACTGACAGATTCACCTTATTACCCTTGAAAAATTATCATACTGACCACTTCACTTTTAGTTACAGTATTTCAACTGCAGAAGTGATATTCATTTAAATCCGGCCAAACTCACAATTTGCATTTCAATCCATTAAATAAATATAAATATTGATATGCACTTTTTCGCACTTTGAATCTCGTATTCCGATGTAGACTGATAGCCTTCCCGGATTTAAGTGATCTGCATTCATTCAGTCAAAAATCTAGATAAGTAAACGTTCTTTCAGTCACTATGTTTTATTATTATACCTTTTAAACGTTGGATGCGGTATGACGTTATTGAAAAGCGTAAAGAAATTCATTAAGTGTAACATAAACTGTGGTGTCTGTGCAATTGTTAAGCGATACGCCAATAGGATTCAAAGTGATTCGATACGTAGCTAAGGAATCTTTGAACACTCCGGCCTCCGGATGAGAGTGCAGAGGGTCAAGACATCGAAACACGTTGATATGCAAGAGTTGTGCTTATTTCACGTTACGCTTCAGAGGTAGCGCGCTCCAGCTGGTTTACCTGTACGCACAAGAAACTAATCGACGCTATAATTTTCTTGTGGGCAAACTCGTGATTGACGTGTTTTTTCGCAGATCAACATATTTGCCTTCCTGAAGTTGGAAAATTCATCGTTGGCGCTGAACCGTCGATTAAATTTAAACCAGCAAAGAGTCAAGGAATATGATTACACCTTCGCACTTTGCAACAGCGGGTTACTGAATGCCTGTTAAGACGTGGACGTTCACAATTTATGTTTCCGCTCAAGAAGACTGCGTTTAAAAACCGTAAAGAGGCGTCAAGCTTCGAAACAGACGATTGCATCTTCATTGTTGTTTCTCGAATTATTGTGATTAGAACGTCACTTGGTCCAATATATGCACTGACAAAAAAAAACAACAACTGACCTATATCTGTCTCAGAAGCAAACGACCTGCTGAAAACAACAACAATTCTGTTATGAAGGTACGAAGGTAAATTTGATCAGACGCAAACTCGTTGTTTACATCAGCAAGATCTCAGGAGAGAAATAACAATGGAAAGACCTCGTCACAGATCATTGCAAAAGGAAATTTTGATTCAAGTTTCAGAGTTTCCTTCGAGATCGAATGCCCCTTTACTCAGACAGCGGTCACGATCGTTAGGAGAAGGGGAAAGCTTGAATCCTATCATTAATAAGAAAGGTAAGTCGAATATTATCACTCAATGAAAACTTTCAAAATTTAACGGGGCTAGAGTAGAATTCGGACATCTGAGGGGGCAGAATAAATAGATTTGCTCGCGATTGCGAACATGAATAATTTTTTTTCGCCGCTTTGTCTGACATACATAGCTGTTTTATTGTTTGTCTGGTCACATCAATCCATTGGTATATTTGCATCTGTTTGACATGCACTCATCTTGAAATTAAATGTGCAAGATGTTTACAATATTAACATTCAACTGCAATGCTTAACATGAGCTTGTAACAGGAGGCGTTTTTTAAATAGTTAGCACTAGGATTCTGGTGCACGCAGCGCCTAAATCGCTTTACAAACTTAACATTATGAACCGCAAATATTTGTCTGCGTATTACTCGCCGTAAGAGACTTTTCTGGCTTTAATTGCAGAGGAACCCAATATTTGTTTTCACGCGGCAGTAACCCTTCAAATTACGTTTGATTCAAATGCACAATCGACAGACATAAAAATAACCTTTTCTTCTATTATTCCGATGATTCAAACCTTTTTTATTTTTTCTCTTCAAGGTTCAGGCTATAATTAGTCGACAAGAAAGGAATTTTTTTATGTTGAGGCATAAATTTAAGCTAGGGCCCGTTTCGCTCACAAGCTCATGTAACTTTACGATCGCGAATTTTTAGGATTAGTTTTGCGAGTCCAGTCTATTTTATTCAGTTTTACACTTTTTCACTCTTCTTTTTCTATTTTTTTTTCTTTAAAATCAATTCGATTTTCAATGTTAACCTCGCAAACAAGTTTTTCGGGCACAGATTCCTTACATCACGATCCCATGTCTTGATTACTGTTTCTCAGTGATCCATCCTCTCCCTGGAAAGTAGGAGCAAAGGAAATGGAGCTAATACATACGTGCGTTTTGTATCCGCATAAGGGAATCGTAAATATTATTTCTTCCGGTGATTCAGGGAAGGCCAGGGTCATGGTTAGTTTTTGCCAACATTGTTTACCTTTTTTCTGATGTAAATTGACATGGCAAAAGCGTGCTAGCGCCCAAATCGTGTCGACAGAACTAACCAGGATATTGGTGCAACCAAAGCGACGAGTTTTTTAAGGCTTAATTCCACAAATCCAACTTCCACATAGTCTCGAAGGAAAATGCGCCTAGCTCATATGGTAAGAGCGCACGAGGAGCGCGCAAGATTTAATAATGTCTGAAACACTGAACGAGGAACAATCAGAATAAACAAGAAAGAAACATGGATGGTTACAAAATGGGAAGATTGACACGGATTGAAAATGACGAAGCAACCTCGTTCTCACGGTTCTTTCATATCGTATTCGTCTCCCTTTAAGGGACCTTTAGGAAAGAACCCTGGGAACAAAGTTGTAACGAAACGTGAGAAATGAACGTGCAATGACACATTCCTTTAAAATGTACATGATGTTTTGTTTTATGCTCCACGTGACACTGTCAGGTGAGATGTTCTCATAATAAATTGTCCGTTACTTTCGGCGGCTTGCGTGTCTAATGCTTTTCTCTCAGATGTTGGCATAAATTTTAATGGCGAAGCGATCAGAAGATCTTCGTTAATTCAAGTATCGCAGCTCAACATTTTGGTCCACTGGTTGAACTAAAAGGTCAGTAGCATGTCATGATGTGGGACTGACGAGTATATATTTCATTTGCGTCACAGGTCGTCTAAATTTTAGTTCAATTCTGGTAGAAGTTTGAAAAAACATGTCTAAGTTTTTCCTCTAAAGCTGTTAAAGTTTTGTACATCTATCCTTGCTTTGATGTACGTCCTCCAAGTGCAGCTTTGCCCGGCAATAACCAATCAGATCGAACCTTGTGCAAGATAGTGATGACTGAGGCATTTATGCTCGACACGAGATGTCTACTGGAGGACAAACTGCGGCCCAAAAACCATATAAATACATAAAATATTTCCATGTGTAGAAACAAATTGATATTTTAGGGATTATTTTTTTTTTTGAATGATTGGGAACTTACTTTTGCTACCAGGATTCACTTTGATGCGCACCTAAAATTAGAATTATTTTCCTTTTCTCCGGAGAGGGAGATTCCTCTGGAGTTAAGACAGTTGAAGTACTGCGCTGCAACCTAATAAGGATTTGCTTTTTTTATTTCAATGAGTTTTTAATTTATTTATTTATTTTTCGCGGGTTTGTATCAATCAAGAGATCAAAAGCGACCAACATTCTCTGATAAATGATTTTAAAGTCAACTAGCATTTATACAAAATATAGTCCGTGTTGGTAAAAAAATGTTTCCAGAAAGGTATATTGACATTTCCTTTCTTCTCGGGCAGAAGATGGCGTGAATGAAGAGGGGGTGTGTTAAGATTTGGTAAGTTCTCTTTTTCCAATCTGGCCTCGGTAAAATGCTGTTACTTCATTATTCCATTGAAAAACTATCCGTTATTTTATACCTCTTCGGCCCATCACCATTCTTCTGGACTGTGATCGAAAAGAATAGGTGCATGGGCAGTTTTGTCGGGGAGGAGGGGATAAGGGAAGGGCTGAGGAGACAGCTTTAACCGTTTTCTACGGATGTTTATTACGTTTTAGTCTCATATTTCTTACCGTACATCGTTTAAGGACCAGTTGTTATTAATCATCTGAGGGGGGAGGGGTAGAGAATTGGAGGAGTTCTGGGGGATCATATGGTTCTCAGGGGTGAACGGAGGGGGTAAGTCGTCACCAATAAAGTATGGAATAGACAATTGACAATTGACTACCTATTAATTACAGAACCTTATCGCCTATGGGGGGGGGGGTAGGGGGAATCGATACATTTCGTCTTGACACAGCCAATATATTCCGATCCTCCCCCCCTCCCCCGAAGGGATAATTAATGACCAGGTTTCGCTCGTCCGAAGGGTGGATAACACTATCTTCTAGATAAATCTCTACACGGTGGATAGCGCAGTAAGTCTTGTTCACTCTTATCTGCTGTATAGCAACCTTTCATTGGATAGGGTTATCCGCACTTTAAACAACTGGGTCCAGACTCACCCTTTTACAACATAGAAATGTGGAATTTTTGTGATTCGCATATAAACGCTTCCTTAAAATCTCGCTCAATCAATAGTTCTTGAACTCAGAAACTCAATTAAACAAAAGAATCAAATCGATGCTACGTCAGTTTATTTACTTTCATCAGGTCACCAAGGTTTGCAATGTAAACATGTTGGCTTTCCGCTTCGCGAACTTTGACCGGGTATACGTCATGGTAACTTACGTTTACGTCACAGTTGTCAAAGCTTGTTTAGCAACAGGAACCGCATTACAATTTAGACATGCTCTGATTGTTTTTGAACACTTCTTTTAAAGGAATTGAACGCGTTCAGGTTATTGCATATTTTTTTGCGTGTTTTTTTTTCCACATTTTTCAACGGTCGAGACTTTTTCCTCATTTACCGCGCCACTTCCGCTCGATTTGAAAACCCTAATTGCATCATGGGAAGATAAATAAAATTATTTTTGGGACCTTTGCTCAATGTTGGTCTGGGAGAGACAGTTTACGAGAATAATGTGACCAGGTTGTCATGTAATCGGTGACTTCGATGGCTGTAAAACTTTCAGAAGAGAGAAGAACTAAAAAGACGCTGCTTACGGTGGCGAAAATTTTTCGCAATCGTTCGCTGTGAGCACGAAAGCTGATGTCGAAACCTCCTGCATCTCCTCGATATCACGTCCGAGGTAAAATTCTCTCATTATACTACTTACAGCTGGAAAAAAGACTTTTATTCACACCTAACCATTTAGTGCATGTGTTTCTTGAAGGACTGATGACCTCAAAATATGACTTTTTTTGTATGTGTTGCTGCACTTATGTAATTGTTTCGAGTATAAACTCACAGGTTGACCGCGATCCTTACTTAGTTG
Source organism: Pocillopora verrucosa (assembly GCF_036669915.1). Lineage (NCBI taxonomy): Eukaryota > Metazoa > Cnidaria > Anthozoa > Scleractinia > Pocilloporidae > Pocillopora > Pocillopora verrucosa. Next base: position 5,612,574 of record NC_089316.1, on the reverse strand, counting down.
TTGGCCTTGCTTTCTGTGGCATGGTACAGTTAGGTAACTGACACTTTTTAACTTTGGTTGAGCGCTCGACATTTTTCTTTTGGGTGGGAAGCGGTCATGTTGTCAGCTCTTTATTTTGTTAGTGCTGAGAAGCGAATAACTGCTGGGAGGGCTAATCATCGTTCCATGTTATCGTTGACCTTACCTCTCAAGGTCATACCTAAACGTGTCAATATAAGCTTGAAGAAGTAAGCAGTTTATCGATGCACATCGATTGTCTTTCTGAAGATCATTTCGTCACAAGTTATCATTTATTCATGACCTCAGTTGCTTGGTGGTTCGGCTTTATTTCTACCAATTACATCGTTGTTTACTTTGGAGCGAAGTCCATCGAAATCGTTTTGATAAAGCAATGAACGCCTGTGCTGCCTCCGTTCGTCCGTGAACATCATTCATTGTTTCCTTCGGGGCTCTTGATTTGAGGTAGAACATTTGAATTTTTGTTTCCCTCTTTCCAAAGTTTTCTTTTGGCTCTACAATCAATATAAGATATAACAGTAATGGCCTGCACCTTTATGCTTTCATGCGCGGCCATATTCGTTACGTGTTGTATACTTCGATGTTTATTCCACAGTTTGAATTGTGTAAATAGAAAAATACTTTACAATAGCTGTAACTTGTTCGTTATTTTCGATCGTGGGACTGTATCGTTTGAACCCGAAATACAAGTTGATCCATCTGATATTGTATCTCTGTATCTCACGAACTACAAGAAGCGTCGAATTCTATAATCGTAATTTTTATTATTTTGCTTAAGTGTGTTGTGATTTCTCGTCAATGGAGTTTACATGATGTGTTTATTGCAGTTAATATTAAAAAAAAATGATATTGATTAATTTCAGCGTTCGCTGAAATAAAAGTTTTCGATTGCATGGCAAGGAAATTTTAGGATTCTTACAGAGTTTGCACGAAAGCCAATAGTCAGATACATGTGCTAACAGCTGAACGGTGTCGCAATTTTATTAAATTATGCAGCTGGTTTTAGTTAATGTTATCTTTTAAATGTAGGAACGTGATTGCATTGCAGCTTATCTGAGTTGAGTATTAAACTGGTTGTTTCCCACCTTGTTTTAAAGAAAATCTTGCATATGGTGCATCCACTATTTAGGGTTTCTTGCTGAATTTGAATTAAGTTTGTCTCAAGAGAATTTTGTTAGGAAAGATATGTTTAACTTGGCCCACATGTGGACTTTAAATTTCATGGTTTGACAGTTTCAATTTTAATAACTACTTGTCATTTGCTTTTTGTGATTGCTTGCATTTTCATCACTGGATGTTGGAAATTTCTGTGTAACCCCCTAAGAAGTCTTCAAATGATATGTGCCAGAGTTGGGGGAAGAAATTTCTGTAAAGCTGTGAAGGTAGTCAGTCTTTTTTATTGAAGTTGTTTCCAAAGTACATTGTAGGTGTCACACTGGTTTATGATTGAATGGAAATCTTCAGTAAACAATGATGTTCATATGGCTAAACAATTAGTCTTACACCATGTGAGTTTTGGCCATCTCAGATAATTTAGTCTACTGTACATGTTTCAAGTTTGTCCCTAGTAAACCCCCTCAAAAAAAAATCTCAATCAGTCATTCTATCTTTGTTTGATTCCCTCTTTTTTTTGTCCTAAGTTGACAACTTACAGGTTTTTTTAAGGGAAAGATTATGCTTTTGTGTATATAGTAATGGTTGATGTATACACAAAAAATGACACAGATATAGGAAGACGTTCCAATTGCTAATAACTTCTCGGAGTTAAAAGGTTAAGCCAAAGGTGAGTGGTGTAGAAACTTTTGTAGAGATAGATTTTTGACAAAATATCAGAGTAAATACAACATCTTGATTATTATTTGGAGTCCAATCAAATCCTTCAGTCTTTATTTCAAGATCTTTGTAACTATCTAGTTGGGTATATTTTGAAAATTAAAAGTTTTACCTTTTAGACATTTTCTTCAAGCTTGTTAAAGTGTTTCTTCCATATTGTTGTATATGTGTAGTATACTAACTTCTTACTAACAAGTGTGAGAGTTGTACGGTGGAATATTGGCCTGTTAGGTCTGCACAAAAATGACAGCTCCCGTAAAGCTCAAGTAAGCGAGATTAGTGAGTAGTTTATTGAATGGCACTCAGATCAATCTTGATATGAATTTTCTGGCTTTTGCAAACCAAAAAAAGGCTCATGATGGTGATATGGCAAAATCCAGACCACGTAAGAACCAATCAGACAGCAAAGATCTTCCTCGCATTTATTGTACCTTGCCTTATGATAACTGATTGTATTTACTGCGCATTGTGGCACTGTGTCAATGAACTAGTGTTTTTATTATGATCATTATTTTCATTATTATTACAGTGTGATAAACTATGGGGTTATATATTCATTAAGAATTAAAAATTTTTCTCTTAAAAGTTACGTGTTCTGTAAATAAACTGTAAAGAAGATATTATGGCAATAAATTGTGGTAATATTGCAAAAGCAAAAGATACTTTTTTAATACTAACATCTGTTCTTCTGCCCAGGATGAAGTGTCTTTATTATTCATCAATTGTGCTAGATAAGTTTGATTGTTCTAATTTCTGAATGTTGAAGTCTTGTGTATTACTTAAATTTATTATTCTTGTATGGGATTGTAGTCTGGGGTGCAGCTTATCAGCAAAAATATCCAGACATAATTGACAGGGCCCACAGGTTTGGCCTCACCACAAAGAAAACAATTATAAATGACTTAACTAAAGATGGGGACTCCTTGGAAGCTTTTTAAGAACATAATCAGTGATGATCATGAACTCCATGATTGGCTACCTCCAAAGAGGAGACTTGTGCTCCGTGGGTGCCAGCATGAATTTTATTAAGTTAGAACCAAATGCTTGAAGCATCATTTCCTGCATAGATGCCTCTTGCATTAAACTCACAGCATATAAGGAACTTCATAATGTTACATAATGTTATCAATGTTGCAATTTTTATATTCTTAATTACACTTATAATTTTCTTATTAACACACTGTAAAGTTACACAATTTATAAAAGACAGGGTATAATTTTATTATTATTACCATTAAATTATTTGATTATGAAATTGATACAATTTAGGTTTGCAGGTATTTAATCCTTCTGGATTTAAGCAGAACTCAGTAATTTATGCTGTCTTAAAAAAAGCAAATAGATATTTACTGATAAGAAGGAAGGTGACGCAGGGCTGAAGAGGCATTTTTAGAGTGCCACTCACTTGTGCTAAATGATATGTGTTAATTATTATTTTGATTGAATTGGGACATATGGCAGTTTTTCAAAGTACTTTTCCAGATTTTTAGGCAAGAAGCCTCTGGTTTGGAGGCATGAGCCCCTTGCCTACAAGAAACCAGTGCATTAAATTCTATAATTGTTTTTTACAAGCATTTTTTTAATATATATATATATATATATATATATATATATATATATATATATATGTTCATACATGTTTCTAAGGTACTGGTGTTCTGACTTACAGATGAGATTTTTAAGCTTCAAACATTTATATCTAGTATATAGTACAACTTTGCTGACCAAGTGTAATTGATTACAGAAAACAATTTTTAAGTACAAGGAAAAAGTTTACATTATTTTTTTATATCAAGCTGTGTTTACTGGCCAATCACATCTTGTGATTCTCTGGTTGATGATCCATGCTTGTATTTCCAGTTTGGATTTGTCTATAGACAGTAGCTTTACATTATTTAAATATGTTATCCTAAATATGAAATTAGCACCTGCACAAATTAAATCTCTATTTTATGGCAAGTGGGTTGCATTTGTTAGAGTAGATGACTATTTGAAAATTCACATGTAGGAATTCTTTAAGTTGATGCATTCATACACAATAGACAGGGTATTATTGAGAAGTGGAAACTAAAAGGATTCTTAGTCATCCTGACAGGTAGAGGTTTAATGTCAATGTTTTTTTTATACCCTGTTCTGTACCTGCAACATAATGTTTCCAAGGCAGTGCCGATCAGATATTTATCCACCCAATCATTGTATAAGTCTCAGATTAAATTTCGTTGCTTTTGGTGTGAAGAATATTCACCTGTGACTAAACAATGATATTAGTCTTCTGTTGTTACATTAGTATATCTTCTTCCTGAATTTGAATATTAAAATTCAGCCCACAATTAGTTTGCTTTAATAGCCCTAACAGTAAAGTAAAAAATTTAATTCAGGTATGTTTAATGTCTTGCTTGGGTGCAAATGAGAGACTTGACCGTACATTTTGTGCATTAAATACACATATGTACTCATACTATGAATTGAACCAAATCTTCTTGTTTAATACTTTGAACTTATTACAGATAACTTGAATGTTAACTGAAGTAATTTGTCATACTTTCCTGTAAATTGGAACGGTCACTCTAAACAGGCACTTTGATTATTTGGTTGTGGACAAAAGTACTGTAGATCTGAAAGCCTTAACACTTGCCAGCTATTTTTAAAGCTAGCTTTACCTGTTTGAAAAACAGGTTTTAGATGATAAAATTTAGGATTGTTTTTCAAATGAATCTTAAAAGAGTATATATCTTTCAGAATACATAACATGTATTCCGTGTTTGATTAAGTTTTATTATTGAGTTAGTAATCACAACAAGTTTGGGTTTTGGTGATTGTGTTTTTCTGTTCATCAAAATATGCACCAGCTTGATTAGTTTAAATTTGTAAATGAGCATTGTACACTTTACTGAAGATAGTGACCTCTCTTCTGTATAGACATCAATATCTTTTCATATCTATGATCTCACATAATGTTTTAAGTCCACAGGAAATAACTCCCATGTGTGAGATATTGATTCAGAGTTCCGTCAACACAACATGTACTGAATTTGTTCATTCATTAATTTAATTTGTTTTTCTTTGTATTCAAACTTTTTTGAAATGCAGTGATTCAAATAAAGCTTCCAAACCAGAGTCCCAGATCACTGAACAACAGTGCAACTTCATTGTCATCACTTGATGCCTCAGCTGGCTCTCACTCTCCCTCGTCTCCTCGAAGCAACAAGACACTAGGTACAGCATCTCATTTCTCCTTACTGCATCACTGCTTATTTAAACAGTAAGGTTTTGAGAATAAAGGAAAGGTTCACTAGCTTTTGATTTTCAAATCAGTTCTCCATGTCAGCGACATAGTTTAGGAAGTGTATTGAAGGCTGGTATAGTATATGGTGATGGTGCGTAGTAATGTAAAAGTTTTGAGGGGTAACAATTCAACTGATGAGATTTTGACAAGGTTAAAAAAATTGTAATGTTATGGAGGTTGGAGGTTGGAGGTTAAATTCATTTTGAATTTATCAGCCATGAAATCCCAGATGGTTGGACATGTCACCTTCGTGAGTTCCTACATTGTAACTGATACATTTCAAAATATATACAAATTTTTAAGAGAAAATGAGGTGCAAGTATGTAGTTTAAGTGTATTTTGAATAACTACAAGTCAGCATCTTAGGGAGTTGTGAAATATTTGCCTATTACAGGTTAAGAGAAGGTCAAAATTAGAAACATGTTGGTTGTCTGGGTAAATGGCAATGACAATCCTACCATTTTTTTCTTGTCTGATTCTTGTCTCCACCGATCAAGTGCTTAGCACACATCAGTCTGCGGAACTTGCATTAGACACACATGTACAGGTGCGAGTTAATTTAAATCTTTTTTTGCCAAAAACAGCAATTCAGAGACTGTTTGGAAGGAGCAAAGAGAATCATGGTGCACATAGTGGAAGGGAAGATTCAGAGGTAATTTTTCAGATACTGTAGAAAATTTAAAAACAACCTCTTCTGGTGGAACAATGTATTGTTAGATTGTCAAAAATGATCTTTAAGTCAACATTTGTTTGCCTAAATCTTGCTTCTGCGGACAGAAGTCTCCAGCCAAAATTAACAATCGTGGTGTTTGGCAATTATATCAATATATCAATGAAGTGTTGTAATCTGTATCTTTCGCAGAACGAGGATGGCGGCTTCAAGTTAAAGTTGAATGTACCTACAACAAGGCACAAACAGTTCTCTAAAGTCCTGGCTGAAATCAAAGATAGAACGATGCCCTCCTCGTAAGTAGCACAATTTTTAGTCAACAGTTAATTATCAGGGTAAGAGCCTTCAGCAAAAATTTTTATAAAATTGTTTTTTTTTTCGTCATCAAGATGGTCAAAAGGAAATTCTTGGAAATAGAAGAAAATTATGATTTTTAACCGTTATTTTGTCACTACCGTTACGGTAGTAAACTTTCAAACTCTGCGGAGAGACAACTACTTTTTGTACTTGTGCATGTATTTATAGAAACATCTTTTTTCTTTTTAGCAGCACGAAATGAATAAACGAAATTAAATCAAAATGACAAAACTTTCTATTACTCTTAGGCTGGGTAGGCGCCGCAGCAAAACTCAAGAGTCTTCGACAACAGACTCTCGTAACAGCGCTGATAGTGATGGTGGACCAGGTCGGCCTCGGGGGGCTACTTCAGTTGTGAGCTCTTCCAGCGGTGCTGGGTCAGAGATTCAAACGAGGGCAAGAAGTGGCACAGGATTGTCCTTTAATGAAGATGACTCTGGCGAAGTAGATTCGGTTCGTACAATGGCTCTCTTTATTTCTCTCTTTAATGTAATCTGTCTTGTGGTGACTTTTAGAGGAAGAAGTTACTTAAAAGTTATAATAGCAGTTGTGTGCATGTACACGTTATGTTTCTCTTATGTGCTGTTGATGCTAAAATTTTGGTGCTCTCATTTCGAAACTATCTTTACCTCTGCCCCTGTCTCAGCGCTAATGAGAGCCTTCCCACAAGCAATTGTGTGAAATGCTTATTTTTTTATTGTTGACCTCTGGTGAATCCGGCTACCAGGTTCCTATTACGGTTGTCAATAATACCTAATAGTTTGTACTCTTGCTGAGACAGAGGTACTGTTGCAATCCAGAACCTTGCTCCAACTAGGGCTAGAACCTAGGCCTTCTAATCCGCTGTATGTCACACTAGGAAAGTTGTATCCAATTAATTTTACTAACAATATTAATCCGTTGATTTTGCAGCTTGATGGAACGTTTAGTTCTCAAGATAAGGAATATGATGAAGTTGATGGACAGATAATCGACTCAGAGGTGGCCTGGATTTGTTCTTCATGCTAAATAAACACTGCTAATTTTGTCAGCGTATGAAAACCTACAAATTTCTTTGACATGAGACAGGCTACAAAATATTATTTCAGCTAGATCGAAAAACACAAAAGAGGCAACAGTGACCTAAGAAGGAGCAAGGATGGCTAAGGATGAAAACGATTTACAAGTATTGTGAATGACCATACGTAAAAAAACCAAGAATGACCATACGTAAAAAACCCAAGAAAGGTAATGATGGTCAAGGAGGAATAAGAGGCAGCGGCTGAAAGAAGATTGAAACAGAATATTGATTAATGACTGTGAATATATGAAAATCATGTATATGTGAACTGCGGTTTAAAAAATGAGCATGGAAGCAATCGTCACTGTAATAAACACTACTTGAGCAGTAGTGAAAATAAGGCAAAATGGCCCAACCCAAATGGGTTCAAATCAGTTGATAGAGCACTGCACCGGTATCGTAGAGGTCATAGGTTCAAATCCTATACAGGCCTGAATTTTTTTCAGGTCTTATTTTCACTACTACTTAATCAGTGTTCATTACTGCAAAGATCACTTCCATGTTCAGAAAGCAGGTTATTAAAATCTAAAGTCTACAATAGTAACGTTTACACTGCCCTTACGTGACTGAAAAGATTAAGGAAAAACTTAATTTGTTCTTCTGAGTGTCCCACATCATATTTATTGTTTTTGTTGTTTATTTATTGTTGTTGTTTGTTTTAGAAACGAAGACAGCGCGTGGAGCACTTGAATTTCAAGATAAGAAGAACCAAGGAACAGATTCGACAGCTACAAGATGAGAGAGATGGTGAGTGATATTTTTTAACATATGTACTCCTCCTTACTCTCGATTGCGAAGACGTTGACACCTGAAAAGCATGAATCCTTGTACGATGGGACACAAAAGCTTTATGGGTATAGATCTGTGATTATCACATTAAGTTGGGCGTGGTGAATGATGGAAGCTATCCAAACAGAATCACTGGGAAAAACTGAAAAAAGTTTGCCATGAACAACGGAAGCAGCAGGTCACTGATCATGCGATTGTTCACATACTGCCAATAAAACTGTTAGGTGTCGCCGTTTTTGGATAATTTTTTCAAATGTGTACCTTGATTTTTGTCGAGTGCATACAACAGAGTAACGTGCACTATCACAACGGCAATTAGCAGGATTTTTGAGAAATTAGCGCGTTAACTCGATCCTCAGGTAATTTCCCTTTTTTTTTCGGGCTTCATTTTCAAATGATTATTTTATGCGATAAGTTGTGTACTGAGAGCTCTATCGATACCTCTGTTCTTTAACTTTTTGTGTGCCGGTCTTTCCTCTGGTACGAGTTAATTATTGATTTGATGGTATGATCTTGAAACACTGTTTCCCTAATATGCTCGAAGAAAGAAAACCACGCGTAGCAAATCATCGCTAAGTGCAGATGGGCCTTTCCCTAAGAAATTTGTGTAATTATACAGCGGGTCTTATTTCTCTCTACAGAATATGTGAAAGAGTACCTGGAATCGACAGAGGGCGGCTCGCAAAAATCTAAGTAAGTGCTAACCAGGGTCCTTCCCTGAACCAGTCTCTCGTAATTTTTGCCCCTTGCTCGTGGACGTGACGTTTCCGAAAAGAACCCGATCATTATCGAGAAACGTCAAGGCTCTCAGAAGACTCTGCCTTAAAGTAATCAGCCAAACACAAGTGAGTTAAGAAAGAAGCAAGCAAGAATCTGCTAAAATATCTTGAAAACATCGAGAGCACTGAGGGCCTTTGCGTGCAGATTCATGCCTCGACAATTGATTCAAGATGCCGAAGAGATGAGGCTGTTGGGTCGCTTCGGATAGCTCACGATAACTCACAATTGTCGATGTTAAACAGCTTTGCACAAAGTGTTATGTGCAGCGTAAATTTTTAGGAAAATTTGAAATCGCGAAAGTCGAAACAGTGAAAATAGCATTCCTGGTTGGTGGTAAGTCATCTTTTCCGTACAAGCTTGTTAATTTTAGGTCATTCAAGAATTCCGCTCAATTTTTGCTAAGAAAATTTCGTGAAGAGAAAAGACAAACCGAACAAGTTAAGCCGCCAAAAGTAACTTCTTTTGCTCGTATTTATTTGATAATTTTCCCCAAAAATTTTGCCGACTTGATGCACTCGAACCAGTATTTTTTGGCTCACATCCAAAGATTTCGAACAAGTGCAATTCATGTGAGGTATGTTACCCTGACGCGTGACGCGTTGCGCTAGCGACCTATTTAATATTCACTGCTGGGACGGTATCACTCTTTGCGATTAAGTGTTCGATACGATGTACTTTGCGGAACTTAATTAACGTCCTTGCCCTTTCAGGGCTGTCTTCGAGAAGAAAAACCAGAAGACAAATTCGGCAGTGGCTCAACAGCAGAAAAAGCTGGAGAAATATCATAATGAACTAATGGTGAGTATTTATTACTTACACATGGGGAATCATGTTATGTTTACGTCGTATGACCTGATCACAAGTCTTTCCTTTGAAACACTCAGAATCTTAGAATTTGTTGCATTGCATTTAGGATTTCGTGGTGAAAAGCGCAGTTTTGTAGGGTTATGATAGGGGTTGATTACGAGCACAAAACATGGATCAATCTTTTTTGAGATAGTTTCCCTCGAGTGCTTGTGTCTTCAAAATATTCGACATATTTTTTCCTAATGCGGTTTCAACAAGGTTTGTGATTATCTGTATTTTGTCATTAATTTAATTATAATTATCATGCGCGTGGCTGTTCAACTTTGGTCAACACTCAGACAAAACTGACGTGCGGGCATTTTTGCCGTCTTGTTTATAAGGTTGTTCATGAAACACTGTATGTTTTCAATAAAGATGGTCAAAAAAGTGCCCCCAATATGGGCAAAACAAATATCTGCGCCCTGTATGACGACTAAAGCTTCATCGTCTTCACTTTTCGCGGTCGAATTCACTATTGTGTGAGCTGTAGAGAACTGAATGACGCGGTAAACTATATGTTAGGTTCATAAGTGTCAAACGTCCTCTATACTCTAAGGATCGGCAATGTAGACCCTTTAGACTTTTTAATGTGATTACTGATTTAACTTCATTACAGGGACTGGAAATGAATGGTGCAGCCCCAAGTGGACACATTGCTAAAGAAGTTTTCAAGTAGGTCAAAAATTTACCATTTTTTTCGGTTAAATCTCTGCTAGTCTAGAACTAAGTTGTTATCGTCGCTAACAGTTTGCCTTTTAAGCGTCCCTTTTTTTTTTTTAACAAACTGCATTCCTTAGGTTTGTTTAATTTTAAGAGGCACTCGAGTGTCAGCTTGTGGATTTTGCCTCACAAGCTTATATCTTTCAGACTGTGAAAAGCGCTGATCGATTTTCATGTCTTCGTATGTGAATTCCAGCAATTTCCTGTCGATGAGAACACACACACAAAATCGATAGGGATCATTTGTATGGGAGTTACGATCTTCAGTGAGAAAGAACTTTTTTCCTAGTTATCCTTTTCCATCTCTCTTCTATTTTATTTTCTTCGCGTTTGTCGAGACATCCTAGATAGTGTTGTTAAGACGACAGATTACATACCAGCAAGGACGGTGTCAATAACCGTAAATATTTTAGCATGAAAATTTCCTCCGAGAAAGCTAATGGAATTTGCCATCGATGCCATTTTCGTGAAAAGAGGTTACAGTTCGTATTGACTACATAAGAATTTCGACTAGCGTTTTATTTTAAGAGATTAATTGGTCAACAAATTTTTTCCTCAAGGGTAACGCTTCCTTCCCCAACATTCCAAAGTTCTACTCCCCTTCCCTATCTCCCCCCTCTCTTTCCCCTCCCCCCCCCCCCACTCCCTATCGGCAATCCTCATTTAAATCCCGCGGGGAAAAATAACCACGGTTTGTTTTCGTGGAGGTCTGCTATCTGTTGATAATCAAATCTGACATGTCAGCCCTCTATTTTTAAAAATTCTTCAAGTAATAAAATATTCCAAGGGTTTCTAAGGGGATTTTCTCCCCTCTCTTAAATTTCTTCGACTTTCCTTACAAAGTAGCATTGAAATGTTGGGAAAGCATCTAAGATCAAAACTGTTGTGGTAGTATCAGTGCAAAGACATTCTAAAAAAAAACATGAAACTTTGCCCAAATGATATTTTCGAAGGAAATTAAAAACTTCTTTTGAATATAGGTATAGCAAATTTCAACAAAATATCACTGTTGCGAGAATGCATTCTGTACAAGGTGCTGCTTGATAGATGCTACAAAACGGCTGTCATTTTGGAAAATTGACTTATCGCGTCCTTCGTCTACAAGTATCGCCCGAGGAATGAATAATGTTTTACTTCTTTAGCGTCTTTTGTTTTCGTGTCACTCTCGCACGCCAAAACTGTTGACACTTATTTAATAAAGGCTTTCGAGCTAACGCTCAAAAAAAAATTATTAGTTGCCAAAACACCTGTAAGGTTTTTTGGGCACTTTGTTAATGTGGAAATTTAGTTTTTCCTTTTGACCCTTCGGGGGTCGCTTTTACCGTGAAAATTTCAAAACAAAAACATCATGGAATGAGCTGTTTTTAGCCTAAGAGCTTTTCGTTTTCTCTTGTGCGAAAATATTCTCTTCCCTTGATAATTTATAATTTCTTATGATAAGTTACTGTTTGTTTACTGCTCAAGCTATCCAAACCGAGTTAATCTTTATTAGACAAAAGTATGAAAGGATGGTTGTTTTACGCAACGGCGGCCCGCAGTATGCAAATTCACCACCGTGAAAACGTGATGAATATTGAATATATTATCAGAATTAGTAATTTCTTGTATTTTGAAGTTCGGAAAGTGAGAGGAGGAATTCGGAATTTTACACCTTTTTTCGGCTTCACTTTTTAAAGTGGGCGGAGTGCTTTTGTCATCGTCTTTCATTTCATGGCAACTGTGAAGCCTTCGCGGTCTCTCCCGAAAATCGCTGTGAATGAATCTTCCGGCCGCGAGATTGTTCAGCCGGTGTTTCTTTCGCCTAAGTGCGGTAGAAATCTGCGGACAACCCTTCATAAACACAGGTCGTGTCTTTGGCCGTAAGTCATTCACAACTGTACAGAATTATGTGTTGCCTCGCACAAAGCTGTAAAATTTTCTAGCCAAAGTATTGTATTTATTGATTTACATGTGTATGGTTTATTCATTTACGACAAACGTGTAGCAGTCCCCTAAACGATCTTTTCACAAAGGAAAGGGATGAAAATTACTCTAATTACAATGTAAGCTAGGCTTTCTAAAACGCAGATTATGTTTCAGATATGTCATTTAAGTGATAATTATCATGTTTTCGTGAGCATGTAGTTTAAATGCAAAATCTTTTAGTTTCAGACGTCCTGACCTCTTTGAATATCGATTCTGCTCCCCCCACGACAGTAGTTTTGTGGCTGCCTGTGTTTATTTCATTCAAACCTATGTTTTTAAAACCAAACATTAGTATTTAGAAGTGTAGAATTTTTTGTGATAATTTAAAATAACGAGAGTTTTCTTTAGAATTTCGTGTTTGCTCGGTTTACTGATTTTATTTCCACTTATTATTCCTTCAACACCTTCGCATTTTGTTTACACGAAATGACTTATCAGTGTTTACAAATACGTCCTGTGGTAATACAACTTGGCTTAAAAAGACTGAAGCAGCTTTTCTTTACTCCAAACTTCATAACCAACCGGAAAAATTATCATCATTCACGGTACTGTGTTACATCAAACATTTTCAGCTTTCATATTTGTGGGTTTTTTAGCCACGATCAAAGTTCCCGAAGTGGGAAAAATATTCTGCAAAATAAAACGCCGAGAAACATTCCCTTCACTTATTCAACAGTCTTTGTATTGGGATTCATTCGAAAAATCCATATATGAATCAGCTTCCATGTAGACCTAAAATTTGAATAGATTTCGCTTCCTTACGGGCCAACGTTGCGCAGCTTGAACAGAAAATCGTACGATCCTCCACAAAACGAGACCTTTGCGTTATGTATATTTTATTGACGAGACACGGTTCTAGAACTGTTTTTGAACTTTCTATTCAGTACACAGTTGGGGCGACACTTTTGCGGCGTTTTTAGACTGTGGTGCGACAGGGTCTCCATATTGTTTTAATAAATCATGGGTCTTACTTATTTTTTTATATTTTTGTTTCAGGGGGGTCAGAGACGGAGTGAAGGGGTAAGAGAACGTCTTTTATAGCCATGTTCTTACGGTACTCTGTAGTAAGGAAAAACAATTAAAATCGAACCTCATTCTATGTGAAAAAGTAATAATCTGGGATTAAGGGTTCCTCTTAAATAGAACTGCAGGCTTAGAGGATTATATGGTCTCAAAGAATTCATGTCATTTTCTTCTTATAATTTTTAAACAAAGTATTTCATTTAAAATTTGTGTTTTTGTAGGGCGGTTACCAGGCCTCTTGAGATTATCAAGCATCGGAGGTTTGGCAGCGCGGAGAATGTGAGCACAACAACGTCAAGTCCCGGATCAAGTATGTGTTATGTCTGGTTTGTCTTTTATTTCTTTTTGTTTTGTTAGTTTTGTTTTCAACCATGTTGTTTGTTTGCTGTTTGGCTGACTGACGGACCCATGGACAATCCAACTTTTAGCCACTGACCCACTAACCAACAGACCGTCTAAATGACTGACTGACTGATTGACCGACCGATTGACTGGCTGTCTTACTGACTGGCTGTGACAGACCGACTGTTTGACTCACTGAGTGAGTGAGTGACTGACTGACTGACAGGCCTCACTGAGTGAGTGAGTGACTGACTGACTGACAGGCTGGTTGTCTGACTGACCTACTATGCCAATTCCCGTCAATCTTATCAACGCTGATAGAGAAACTAAAGAAGAAACATTGTTTAGTGTGAACTACTTTACCAACCATTTTTTAAGAGTTGTTTAGACAATGAATCGGTGTTTGTCCTTATTTTAGAGATCGATGGCCTTGAAGAGGAACCGAACAGCCCTCTTGGTGAAGAGGGTTATGTGGCAGATTCCAACCTAAGGTAAGCGTCAGCGCCGTCGTTCGCTTACGTTTTGGCTCGTCATGCAATACTTTCTGTGATTGCGTGACAGTGACGTACGTCTCTACTGATATCCACCATTTATTCGGAAGAACACGATCTGGAAACTCGCAATTGAGGTTCACGGCCATTACTGTGTAGTACCGTTGATTGACATTGCGTTTTAGTGTCAACAGGAGTATGTGTCGCCTACTCATGGCGGTTAAGTCCATGGTGATCTCTGAGCATGTTTTGTATTGAAATATTAAATAATTGTAATTCAAACTATTATATTTTTGTTTCAGTGCGGCGAGATACAACAGCGACGATGATTCGTCGAGTGTAGCGTCAGCTACACATATTGGGTAAGTCCGGCAAACTTGAATAGTGATGGTGTAAAACTTAGTTTCCCTCACCCCACCCCTCAAGGTTGCTTTTCTTCAAGTGACTCTATCATTTACGGTACCTAATATGTGAGAAATACGTCACGATGTTTCCGAACGTAAATTCGTTTTATAACTGGCTTACTCGCCGTGAAGGGTCCTTATCATCTCTAATGGTTGTTTGTTAGCGTCCTTCTCAGTAGCAGTTCGTGATTTTACGTGTCAAATGAAACCAACCTTTAAAAAAAATCAGTTGCAACAAATTCATTTCAAGCATATCTATGTCGTTGTTAGGGTCCCAACCCACAGTAACAGCCCACGTCACAGCCTCCCTCCCAGTCCTCCCACGTCTTACGATCAGGATATAGGCGAACTTCGGGAGGTCAATGCCAGGCTGCACGAACAAATAGAGAGCTTAAAGGTGAGTTTCTTGCTTCCTTACAGTACTGTCGGTGATTAGGAAATTATTCCTTCAGGCAAAGTGGGGAGATTTCTTTGAACGTACTTTTGAAAATTACCTTCAGTTCATAAAGAAAAAATATTACAACAGTGGAGACCAAGGACCTCAGCTATTAAAATTCAACGTGGATTCAGCTGGACGGGCGTTTGAGCAATTTAAGTGAAGGATTTAAGCATAATTTAGCTAATTTAAGCCAAGCGCTATTTAAGAAGTAGAGAAGACAAAAATGATGCTTTTTAACAGCGCCATCTTAAAGAATCGAGTAGCTATTCAATAATGGTTGGTTATTAACTATTTAGCAAATAGCTGCCGGATGTCTGTTCTATGATTGATCACGCATGTCGTCAAAACCGTCAAACCACTTATTTTTTAGTCTGATTCTGTGTGAAAAATCCTGCGTAGATGGTTTTGAAAAATTCTGAAGCAAGCTTCTAGAATGTTTGCCGTGAAAATGCCTTTATTTTTCAGCGTCAGTTAAATATTATGGCCGAATCACTTCACGAAGAGAGATGCAATTCCGAGGTTTGTTTGTGTTCTTCACATTTCAGCTGTTGAAGGATTTCTTATTATTGCCTTTTTCTAACTTAGTGACTAATATCTGTTATCATTATTAAGGTTGATTGACTTTTACGTGGTAAATGCCATACCTTTCCTATCGAAATTCCGCACTTACAGATTTTCCTGAGCCCGCAGTTTCATCAATTAGTCCTTGTTCCTAAGCAACGTGTTGTATTCTGTTGATGCATTTGCATTATGAAGGCGAACCCCAAGTCCTCGTGTTTATTACGCTGTGCGCTCTTGTGCTAAACACTCAACAATCCAATTTCGAACAGAAAAATAAATTAATTTTAAAAAAGAATGGACAAAGTAAACGGGTCCCTTTAAACCATACGTGCGCGTGTTCTGTTGGCTCAAATTTCCAAATACTTGTTTTACAATAATGCAATGGAGTTTATGTTCGCGAACATAAATATGTTTTGGGATCGACGGAGAGTCATTTTAACCCGAGCCGTTAGGTGCAGGTGAAAATGACCCTTAAAAAAAAATGACAACAAAACAGTCGGAACAATCACGTGAGCGTGCCAGCAATTTAGTCTGCCGAAATCTCCATTTTATCTCACAAAATGCGCCACAATCTCTGACAAGTGATTATAGTTGTTGTTATACTCAAGTTATTATTAGTAATAGCCATCTTCACTTGTTCCGAAATAATAAAACTTACTTCCATCTACTTCAGCAATTGCGAGACTCCCTGAATAACATAACAACGGAGTGGAATGACGTGTCAGAACTACGTCAGAACGAGGTTAGTTGGGTATTACAGTAATTTCGAGGGAGGTGGGGAGAGTAAGGGATGACACTTACTGGCTTGACTGCGGGTAAAAAAGTCACGGAGACTTTCAAACAGCAAGATGATTGATTTCATCAGGCGTCTAAACCTGCAATTGTATTGGCCTGAGCTCAAGATGCCACGTTTCTTCAAGAGTTCGGGAATTTATCTGCCGTGTTTCTGAGCAGCCAGTGATTCTTTCTTTTCTCCTTTCTTTAAACTTCGAAAAATAAGATAGAAGCGTACTACATTTAAAGAGCGTTAATAGACCGACGCAACAAGAAAGATACTTAACATGAATATATCCAAGCAGTGTTGACGGTTGCCTCGTATGGAGGTTCAATCCCGATTGGCGGTTTGTGGACGCTGGCTAGACTCATGGAAGTCTTTGGCTACGCAGTCATCCACTTTCTGTTTAAGCGAGGAAGTGGTTTGATGTCAATTTCTCCTTTTCTCAACAGATGATAACCGTAAAACAAGAGCTTGAAAGAGCCGAGGAGCGCATTGAACGAATTGAATACCGGTCTGCAGAACGAGCCAACGAGATCGAGGAAGCGCTGGAGTCTTACGTCACAAGGGTAACCGCGCGTTTTTTAAGTTACTATCGGGTGAAGGGTAGCTTGGGAACGAGGTTGCCTCTGGTCTTTCTAAAACTTCACGCGTTGGGATATAGAATTTTGGGAGAAACTGTTATTTGGGGATAATGGAACGTAAAGCGGAGACTAGGAATTGGAATTCGCATTTGTAGAAGTGAGGGCTTTTTGGTCAGTCTACTGCTATAAATCTTTTCTGTGAAAATTAAATTATTGAAGTCAGTTCTGCTGAGGTGTTGAAGGCGTTTAAGGTTTAGTATTCAGGACGCATGCCACATATGAACCTAGTAATGGCGCCGACGTTACTACAGAATTTTCTTTTGCTTAGTGGAAGAGTGTTGGAGCGCGAAATCCGGAGGTCTGGTACTCAGGTTTTTTTCTATGTCCTACGCGCATGACAAACAACAAAACATCTTCCTTTAACTCGTCTCTTAACTCTGTGATGAAACCGAGACAAACCACGGCAATTGCAATGGTTCTTCTGGCTTGTAGGCTGAATTAACCATGTTGTTGTTGTAGTTGTTTTTTTGTTTTTGTTTTGTTTTTTTTGCAGGTTTTAAAAATTGAAGCATTTCAACAGCAGAGCCAACAGATGATGGGGCTGGATGATTACTTTGATCAGAGCGCGCAGGCCAAAGCGCTTTTATCAAAATTTCTAACAGTGGTGCTCGCCATTTTACAAATTTTACTTATTATATGCACGACGTTAGCCAGAATAGTTATTCCCTTCACAAGAACAAGGTAAGATGGTTGCTTGTTGATCAATTAATCTATTTTGTTTCTAGTGTTCTTCGCAGCCGTTGTTTGGGATGTCAGGAGACGCCCCCCCTTACGAGAATCTTTCTACTCTACCTTGCTCTTTGTTTTGTAGAAAAATTTTTTCTTGCAGTAAGATAAATGCCAGGTTTCTTTGTTATTGATACTTTTTGATAACTTGTGTATTAATGCTCTACGAGGAGGATTTTGGTTGTGTCAATTCAGGCGATAGATGACAACTGGTCCCTAATATCCGTTGCTTCGTTTTTCAGGGTTCGTATTGCAATAACAAGTGTCGTTATTTTAACCGTGGCCATATTATGGAGATATCAAGAGAGCGACAATGTGCGGTTCGTTATGGATAGCGTCACAGGACAGTTCACAATGATTAGAGAAAGACTCGCATCTCTCGTATGTCCACTTGTAAACTTCGTGAGAGAGATATATCAGAGAGACTAGACATGACAAAGATTTGTTTGACGTTACCGGTAGAAGTAATAGATGACTGGAACTTAATACTTAGACAGGATGAATGCACAATTTATTCAACTTTAATTGATAGTTTTTGTGGAGCCTTTTTATCTGTTGGAAGAAAATCAAGAAGGATTTGATAAACAGTTTAACCTTCACGGTCAGTGGCACTTCTGTGGCAGAGTAAAACAGGCCGCTTACCATTTTTAGTGTGTAAAGGATTTTGGCAGTTTCTTTGTTTTATACTGTATTTCATATTTTACACTCACTCACGCTGCGCTCAAAGAAATTACCAGTAACTTGGTTAGACTGATCAACAGTTACGGGTTTCAGAACTATTTTCTTGGCTATTTAGTGGCTGTCTGTCGGGTCACTCCTCATCGAAAACGTGCACACACAAAAAAGCAATAATTGTAATTAATCTAATTTATTTTTCTCGCTGGTCCGAAGAACAAAATCATGACTTGATTTTTACTATGAGAGGGTGAATCTATTTATTTATATGAACGAGAAATTTAATTGCTTCGCTATTAAGCATTATATGGAGCCGGAATCGACAATTGAATTAAATCTAAACCGCAAAGGAAATTTCAATGACGTTTAAGACCATAAGCACTCAGTTTATTGTCTCTCCTAAGGCTTGACACGTAGGTAGCGCGAGAAATCTTCACCTGGAAAAATTTTACCGCGTGCGGACACATGGACGCCCAAAAGGTAACTAAACTTAGGAGAGACACTGTTCTTTAGAGCGAACTTGAAGTTCCAAACAGCTCTTGGTGACCACCAGTGCTTTGAACACAACACAACTGAATAAACTATATGTACCCTTCAGGAAGGGGGATTATCGAATGTCTTGTGTTGATGGTTTCTTAGTTTTCTTGTTTATTCATCTACTATCACAGTGTTTAACCCAGGCCCCGTAACGAGAACACCAGTTCGGACGCTCCCCCTCCTCACCCCCTATACCCTCGCTAACTTTGAAAGGTGCTAGTACACGGTTCACATGACTGGTACCGACAATCTTTTGCAGATGTAACTTTATCAAGGGCTCATCGTGGTCGATATGCCACAACTGACAGATTATTGTTGGATCTCTCACAGAGTTACAATGCCGTAAACTCTTGTCGTTTTTCATTTTGTTTATTTATCGATCTATTGTTTTGGTTCCCATATCAAACCCATCCACCTCACTTACCCCACTTTGCATTTCTGGCCAGCGGATTGGTAATGAAATTTGCGCCCTCATGTACCTCGCTACCATGTGTCTCCTTTGGCGCGTTAAACTTGAAAGATGGCAGACTACCCGTCAGACACGAAGAAAGATCTTTCTCAAATTGTGAGAGGCTCTTCAGAAGCAGTAGAACATTCTCAACCTCGTGTTAGAAGAAAATCTAAATACGCTGGACCAAACGAAGAGTTTCTAAAGGCTTTGATGAACTTAGGGATCTCGCGAAATGCAGCTGAGAAGGTGAGTCGACTTGACTGTGCACGTGTCAGTCGGCTGAGTGTCCCTTCTGCGAATTAGAGAAACTTCTACGATTGAAAACAAGACTCCAATTTTTATATTTAGCTTATTCCTTCTGAAAAGTGTCAATGATCAAGTCCAACTTAAATAAACCAATGCGTTAATCAGAAATTCTAGCTTGTGCAAACTATTTTTTTTTGTACAATCTTCCATTCAAGTCTAAAGTACACATATCCGAAATCGGCTTGGCAAGGACTGCCGTGTAATAAAGCAAATAAAATTTGCAGATATTTAGTGCTGATCGTCCATTCATATTGTCATCGTGTCTATGCAATTATTTATTTATATGAGCTTAATTCGACGGATGGAGAATTTCGTTAACACTTACTGTGACCCTTGTTTTCTGTGACTTACTGATAAATAACTCATTTATTCCAGGGTCTTTACATGACTGATAATAGTACCGTTGATGCAGCTGCCAGTTGGGTCCTGGACAATCAAGATATGCCAAATCTAGATGAGCCATTTAAGGTACAGTGGATCACATTGTCTTTTGAACCTTAACATCAGTATGCATATTCTCCATACTGTTCTTTATACATTTCCAAAGGAGATGACAAGGAGAGTTTGTTTAACAATCAAGAACTTCTTTAGTTGGTGATCATTTCCCTTATTCTCATGACCTTTATGTTAGATTCAAGGGTGGTATTGTTGGGAGAATTTGGATGCAAGTTACTCTTAGGAGTTAAAGGGTTAATAGGTGCTATTCTTGAATGTACATTGGACATTGAAGAAATGTAAAATGGTTTCCATGTTTACATAGCCTGATGTAAACACGCGGGAGGTTGGGAGAACATGAGATAAGCGTAGGAAACCACGACGCAAAGCGGAGTGGTTTCCAGCTTATCGAGTGTTCTCCCAACCTACCAAATGTTTACATCAGGCTACGTAAACATAGAAACCATTTTACATTTCTTTTATAAAATGACTAATGAAAGAGGAACAAAAACCGTGTTTACATACGCTCATGTAAAATGTTTTTATGGCCAATCAGAGCGCACATACTATTTGAATTATTTTATAAAACTATTTGTACAAATGATTTACATAATTACTGATTAATACCTACATGATTTACACACACTGTCAGTATTGCTTGTTTGCTCTGTTTATTGAAGTTGCCACATTTACTTGTCATCACTATCATCACTATGCGTATTAGAAAGTGTCCTTCTCTAATATTTCATGCCAATGGTTATCTCACCTTAAACCAGCAAAAAGGCTGCCCAATTTTTTTTACCAATCACTATGGCAACTAGCTTGTTTACTCCCCTCCTCCACTTACTTACTTACAAACTGCCCATCTTCCCGCTGGGTGCATGGGCAGCAACAATTTCACTCCATTCTTTTCTTTTGTGGGCCCACTTCTGGATTGTCCCCTACATCTGGTGTATGGCTTTTATTTCCGCCTTGTCCTGTCTGCTGCCAAGTTTTAGATCAGCCTCTCTTTCTCTTTCTTTCTGGTGTCCAATGGGGGGCCACAATCCTTTATAAAATTGGGAAAGGGGCAAACTCTAAGCACTGGCCATGTGGTAACTAAAATGGTTGTAACTTGGAGTGCTGCACTTACTAGGAGATGGCTGACTGGGCCAGCTATGGCCTTTTCTGACTTAGTATCAGTTGAAACAGAAAGTTTGTTTTATGTAATGAATAATTTTTTTTATTGCCCCCGCAGGGTTTTTGGCCCCAGAGGGCCAAAAACCCGAGGAGGCACCTTAGGACTCCCCGCGTAATATAGAGGGAGACTGGAGAAGAGGGAATGTGGGTATTTTCGGTAGATCATAACCAGAAAAAATCTCGATTTGATCGCTTGCACGGCCGCAAGGTATCAACGTTTTTCCCGCAAATGGTCATGGGCTGCCAGTAAAAAGACGCGTGCGAGGACTTTTAGGATCGGCGTCTTTGACACGAGATTTGTCCTAGTATAGAAGAAGACTGGAGAAGAGAGAATGTAGGTGTTTTCGGTTGATCGTAACCAAAAAAATCTCGATTTCGATTTTTGATTTGATTGATGATGGTACTGTAGGGTGGGGGCAGCTCTAGTGAGAACTATAACTAGTGTATGAAATAGAATTGAGTGCTGATTTTCCTACTCCACAGGACTTTGCACCAGCCCTTGAGGCTCTCCCTTTTGAAAAAGAATATCCTCTAGATGAAAAAACATTGAGCAGTCCATACAAAATGGTCTTTGTGGTAAACACAGAACTCAATATGGGTGTTGGTAAGATTGCAGCTCAAGTTGGCCATGCAGCTATTGGTCTCTATAAGATAATGGCATCCCAGCCCCAAAAATATGACCACATGTTATCACAGTGGGATGATTTTGGGTGAGTAGAATTCAACCTATACTTAAGTTAATATATAAATTGTTCAGTCATACCATTACATCCAAACTGATTGAAATCACTTATGAGCTCATCTTATCGGTGAATAAATATCAGGTAGGTGATATCAGAAATGACAAAACAGAACACACAAAAAAACAGGTGATAGTATATCTGATTGATTTAGTTTGCAAGTTGTAATCTGTGTCAACCTCCCCTGCAGACAGTTACACATTTCCTTGTTAGTTAGGAAGCAGAGTTTTGTTACATCAAGACAACACCCACAAGTGTGTTCTCATATTCGAACTTAATATTATCAAAAAAATTTTTGGATTATAAGCTAAATTTTATTAATTATAAACTGTTTTGGTCTACCTTTAGGGCAACAAAGATAGTGTTGCAAGGTGAA
Organism: Pocillopora verrucosa; assembly: GCF_036669915.1. Lineage (NCBI taxonomy): Eukaryota > Metazoa > Cnidaria > Anthozoa > Scleractinia > Pocilloporidae > Pocillopora > Pocillopora verrucosa. Next base: position 5,590,146 of record NC_089316.1, on the reverse strand, counting down.
AGTACAGCCCACCTGTTTGATTTAGAGGAGCTGGCTAAAAAGGCTCATATTCCACATTACCTTGTCCATGATGCTGGAAAAACACAGGTCTGCAACCTATTTTGTTCCATTCCACCAACAGAATGCCTGAAACATGTTACTTCCCTAATAAGTGTTTGGTGAAGGCAAAGTTTGCATTACTTACTTATGGCTTTGGAACTCTTTTCCTTTACAGGTGTCATCTGGTGCATTGACTGTGATTGGTTTGTTTGGTTCATCGTCAGAAGTGGGAACGCTCACAGGGTCATTATTACTGTTATAGAGTATATGACTGTCTGTATTTTGTACTTCAGGATAGGACTGACTGAGGTCAAGCTATAAAAGTGTTCAATATTACTAATTATCACTAATTATAAATTAATACTGCTCTTTGGTGTTATGAGTAGGGATTATTAAAATGCAAATTATTAATTTCAAGATTGAGCTTGATTGTGTCAACCCAGCAACCCAAATGTTTTTTTGTGCCAATGCATAAGTTAAGAGATATAACTTCTATGGCATTACCTCTTGTGATTACACTCATTTTGTTAGTGGTTACTTTAACTGACCAACTTTTACCACATTTACCAAATCAGTCATATCATTGATAAAGACATTCTGTTTTGTCAACCATAAGAAACATTTAGAGAGGGGTGTAATATTTAAAATATACACTAAATGTTTTTGAGAGAGACCATAAAGGAGATTGTATAGAGGGAGGCTAACTGATTTCAGTGGTCAAATATAGAAGAGTTTTTAAACTATGACCTCTGAGGAGAATATTAATTAAAGAATATATCAAAAGTTGGAACAGTTGCCTTTTCTTTCATCTCATTCCATAATTGTATGCCAACTATATCCTACCAACACAAATGATAAGGGCAATATTTCTTGTAGATGTACCTTGATGCATATGAAGGTATTGGATTACAGCCTTCTGAGTTCATAACACAGGAGGGAGATATCCAAGGTCTAGATAAAATAGTACATTAAAGATCAAAGGGCTCTTGGTGCCAGCTCATTTATGTTATGGCTTAAGTTTGTATTGATTTCTTGGACTTGTTGAATATAGGTACAGTTGAATTCCGTTTATGTGAACTTTCAAGACTTATGGGATAAAATTTTCTCTTATTTTCAAGAAGTTGCGTGATAAGAAAACTTGTGCGTACGTCATGATGAGAATTGGAAAAAGGTTGTGTGGGGCTGGAGGTAGGATGGGCAGAAGTTATTAGGCAGACAGTGTGTGTGTGTGTGTGTGTTTGTGGGGCGGAGAGTGGAGCGGAGGGTGGGCAGTCGTCCCTAGAACAATTTCAAGCTTTCATATGGTCTGATTTCCACATATTAATATTTGCATAGTCACCCAACAGGCGAGAGATGAACCACCAGAAAAGTAAACAAATGGCCAGTCACGAAAGCAACTCTACGCTTTTCCCGGTAAAAATTCGCTGGTTCCTCACGTACTAAGCCAATAACAATATAAGGCACATGTGAAAAAATCAGTATGTGTACACTCCTGAACGTTGAAAATATATTAAGTCGAAGGAACAGTTTTGGTCTCGGTCCACATTTTTGTCGACAAAATGAACACAAGTCGGTTAACACGATGAAACGTACGGATCACGTGCAAAGCTGTCAATTGTTTCTCGAATATGGCGCGTGTTAAATATTCATTAGTGACATCTCAGTTACATCAACATCAGCATCTACTTTTATTAAGTGGGTAAACTCTGTACCGACATCGCACCAACCAACTCGCGTGCAAAACGAGGAGACTATATGAAGGCTTGAAATTATATTAAGAATGACTGTGATCAGGAAACGGGCAAGGAATATTCCACAATATTGCAAATAATCGTGAAAGATGGTCGCTGAAAAGCGATTGCGTGACGCTTGGTAAGTTGTAAGATGACATGTTATCACGTATCGGACGAAAAAACAGTATAAATTCTTAGTTTGCATTTTTTACGCAGTCTGCATTTTGTACCCGGTCTGCATTTTGTACCCGGTCTGCAGTCTGCATTTTGCACTGACCGGACTGGTATTGCTGTTTTTCTGTTCGAGTGAGCCTGAAGTCCGAACAGAAATATTGGAGCTCTAAAAAAAATTCTCATGAGACTATCTTGGCTGCTATGATTGATGTGTGGACTGAATATTAAAAAGCTCACGAGGAAAAGTACAATGATAGAGCAATGATTATACCAACTGAAGACGGACGCGAACGCGCGGCTTGCCAGTATGGCTACCTCTAATGCTCTTTCGCGTGGTCACAACGTGTGTTGAAATGAACCCGCTACGGGTCCCCTAGGTGTGAACATTTCGGCTTCTCGATTCAAGCTGCATTTTCAGAAGTTCGAAAATGTGATTTGAGGTTATTATTTTTTTTTAACCTTATAAACATTTTATTTCTTTCCACGTGAGTTTCTGAGCTTCATCGACATTAATTTTGACTTTCACTAAGTGGAGAGGGGTAGCATGCGAGACTACTTCCGTTTACGGTCCACAATGCAACTTCCGTCCACAGAATACAACTTCCGTCAACATCTGCTCCACCACGATACGTCATTCATTGCTCTCAGCATGAATGAGCTAAAAATGATACAGAGAGTCCATGGGGGTCTAGAACGTTTCTCCCTTAGGTGGTAGAAAGGGAGGTGATTACTACGATAGCCCCCCTTTACATAGTACGCCATTTCAGCGTCTGTTGTGTAAATGAAGGAGTCTACACGACAGGAAGTTGTCGACTCACTAGCTGAATTTCTTTGTCTTATCTTCTATTAGTCTACTTTTGAGCCATACAAACAACAAGTCATGACAGTCAAGCCAGAGAGGCAAACTCACTTGCACTGAAATAACTACCAGAGCCCCTGCTTCCAGGCTTATTTTAAGATGATATGTGCGGGTACATTACAAATTAAGTTTAGTAAAAGTGTCCTTCCCACACCCCTCTGAATGTTGCCTCTGGTTATCATAGTTGACATGGCCATAATTGGAGTTCTCAGAAAATTTAAAAAAAGGTGGCACCTGCTGATGTTGATCTGTGCTATACAAGGCCTACATTAACTGTCCTACCTGGAATACTGCAGCCCACTTTTATAGAGGAAAGATAAAATATGGAACAGTAAACTAAAATCTGCTGACTTTTTCTGAAGTGAATATACTGTACATGTAAAAGCCTGCACCTATAGGCTTGTGTTAAATCAATTACAAACACCTCAATGAAGTTGAGTAAAAGTGTCATGGACACTGCTCAATATCATTGTGGTAAAGCTAGAATGCAAAGCCTCCCAATTCTTAAGAAAAAATAAGAGCCCCCTTAAAGGCTTGTTTTGAACAACTAACACAGACTTTTATGAAGTTGTATAAAAGTGCTATTTGTACATCTCTCTGGGGGTTTGCAATGGACACGGCTTAATATCATTGTAGTAAAGCCATAAAGCAAAGCTTACTCATTCTTACAAAAAAATAACAGCCTGCTTCAAGGCTTGTGTTTAATAACTAGCACACACCTTATGAAGTTATATTAAAAGGCCATTTATACACCTCTCTGGGTGTGCCCGCACTGGGTGTGCCCTCACTGGGTGTGCCCTTTTTACACCTCACTGGGTGTGCTTAGAGCTTCCTATAGTACTCAGTTATTAAGCAGAGGTACTACATCTATGTCCTTAAATTTCATGCATATACTCTACAATTAAACAAAGGAATACATAATTGTTCATTTCACACCTTCTCATGCTGGTTAAGTGTGTTTGATCTTGTTTGGCTGCAGAGAAATAAAAAAACAGAACTAGAATTAATTAATTAATTAATTAACTAATTAGACAATTGGAATTACAGTGAAGTCTCAGAAAGTATAATTTACCAGCACTCCACTGAAGTCACCCCAAGGAGTGACCGAAAGGAATTTCTCCTGACAAAATCACAACATTTTAAGGCAGAGACATGTCGAGGGAGAGCCAAATGGAAGGAATCATTTATTAGTGGTTAACCATTTTATTGCTTGGTTAACCTATCAATACATTTTAGTAATATCAAAAGAAATGATTTACTTCCTAAGTGATGCATTCACTCAAATTCCAAGTAACTGAGTCTTGTCTTGTTGAGCTGCAAAGAAACAAAAAAAGACAAAAGGACACAGAGGAGTGGAATTTGAGATGAATATGGGCTACCATATCTGTATGAAATTTTACTCTACTTCAGAGTTATTTGTCATGCATTATCAGGCCATAACAGTATTCACGTCAACTGCAGTGACCATGTACATTGCTTTACTTTGACAACTGCTATAATATGACTTTGTATAATCAACACATGCAAGTCGCATAAAAGAAATTCATACCAGAAGCCATCTTCAGCATCTCCTTGACAAGATCTCCACACTCTTTCTTCCAACTGTACATCTCATTATAATGTTACTGCAATAAATCAGCCTCTTCAAGCCATACTTTCCTACCCTTGTCCCTGACCTTCCTAATTGCCTTGGACCACTCACTGACATCCTCTGATACCACAATGGATGATAAACTACTCATGACATGTGTTACAGCTTCACCGAGTCCAGATGCACCCTGTACCAGGATAGGAAGGCCAGATGACAAGGCTGCAAGACCAAACATTCCAAATTCTCGGCATTCGCTTCGCTGAACGGCAGACCAATCATCAAGTTTCGAATGTTGATGAAATCGCTTTCAGAAATACAGTCGGAGAGCAGCTTTGATAAGATTAAAACTCGTGTTAATGGACCCGAAGACATATTAATAGGTTATCAAAGGGCGTTAAATCGTAAGTGATTTCATGCTTTAAGAACAACAAATCAAATCAGTTATGTTAATTAAAGGTGCTCATCTAAGTGGTGATTGACTTAACTATTGTCCGACATAAACGTTCATAAAAGTTTATAAAAACGGCTTCTCAACTAAACTGCTTTGTATGATAAAAGCAGAGATCGGTTACTAAAGGTCAATTCCTGGGTGGCGTAATTAAAATTGCTTTTGTCAGTTACGAATCATACCAGTCTCCTGCATAAATTTGAAGACATTACGCCGGCCACATGTCACGCCATATTGCCTCAACCGACGCCAAACGAAGATGGCGTCCGTCGAGACGATCTCGGCTTCTAGAGAAATTTCTCCTCGTTTCCAAAAGCTTCTTCGAGGAGTGTCCGATGAACTCAGCCCCGAAGAACTAAGGCATGCCGTATCGTCCATAAAAACTAATTTTAGGGGCAAGTTTGCGGATCAAGGAGAACAAGATTTGTACTCATGCCTCCAATTATTCGCTATCCAGGGTCTTGTATCGGAGGACAATCTGACTTTGTTGGAGGGGTTTTTGAGCCCGAAAGCGTCCAAGAAAAATTCGCTAAAGGAAAAAATTCAACAATTTAAGGAAAACCGCCAACAAGGGGTCAGTCCTGGAAAGGAAGAACCAGGTTTGACCGGCAGGGAACGTGACCTAGAGAAAGTTATGGCAATGTTGATAAAGGGAAGTTCGCGTGTTGTCAATTTACATGGAATTAGTGGAGTAGGCAAGACGAAATTGGCAATGGAAATTGTTTCAAAGTGGCCAGGAAGGAAATTCAAGGCTGATTTTAGAGAAATCACAGAAATGAAAGACGTTCATTTTCATGTTTTAAACGCTTTAGCACCAGACAAAACGATCATAAGCTTCGAAGCAAATCCAGTAGTTGAATTAATGAGACAGTTAAGGCAAGCAGAGCAACAAGTTGACATATTACTGCTCCTTGATAACGTCGACAAATTTGCGGGAGGAGATGACGAAGCTTCCACCTCCCTTAATGCCAATTTTGTGATGTTTCTGCAAGGACTTCTAGGTCCAAAGGATTATCCGGGGAAATCGAAATTGAAGATTTTGTTGACATCAAGATCGACACTTCGTCACGCAAAGTTGACCAACGTCGATAATTACGAAGTTATGGCCTTAGAGAAAGCTTCATCTAGTGCTCTATTCCAAAATCAGAGAATTGGCAGTGTTCAAGAGGGTCAAATGGAGAAACTGTTGCAGATGTGCCAAGGGAATCCCCTTATCATTAAGGGAATGGCAGCTATCTTGAGACAACAAATAGCCGATGACACCACGATTCTGGAAACTATTGAGCAGCCACTAGCGGCTGAGCCACCAGAATCGGGAATACCAGCAGCAGAGGAGAGTCGAGAGAGAGACGTATTTGACTCTGAAAAGGAAGGCATTGATAAAGAGCAAGAGAGCTGTTTAAGAAAAATGTTTTTCTTCTTGCCGAGTAAACAGTTAAAAGATTCTGCCATTTCGATGTCACTGTTCTGTCGCTCTTTCTCTGTCGAGGCAGCAGCCGAAGTCCTTGAAGTGGACTCATCAGAAGCTGTCATACAACTAGAAGGTCTCAGGAATAGTGAAGTGCTAACGGTAGACCCTGACGTGAAAGAACTCACCTATGACATTCACCCTTTGGTGCGAACATTTCTGAGAAGCATTGGTAATCACCAAAAAATGTTCCTCAAAGTTTACGAGAAGGCAAAAGGCAGGTTTCATACATATTTCATGTCCAAAATGGTAGACATTTCCAGGCTTTTGGACAAAGACTACATGAATGCCTTCGATAATTTTGATCTTGACAAACCGAACTTTGAACTTGCTTTGGATATTTCTTTCAAGTCAGACCATCTTCTTATCCCAAAAGAGCATCGTGGAAGTGTTATGATCTTCTATCTCTTCGAGGCCATGCTTGACGAAAAAGCAAGAAGGAACATTTTTAATTGCTGGGCCGAGAAGGTCGAAGAAGATGGAAAGGAAGGTAAACTTGTATCATTTACTAGAAAAAAATCCTAGTTTACGTGGGGGGTTTTTCTAGAGACTTTGGTAGTGTAAGTTAGCCGTCGACCTGATGGAAAAACTAACAGATAAAACTGACTAAACTCGACTGAGAAAAACAATTTAATTGACTCTAGCTGACTTTAGCTCAGATTGTCGAAACTTCAGTCACCACTGCCGACAACAGTCCTTCTCAGGACTTCACTCACCCGGACGGTTAGACTACACGATTAAAGGTACTTAGTGTAATCTGATCCTTTCGGTAAGGAGCTTATAACCCTCTCATTTTGTCCGAATCTGTTTAAACTCCCAAAGAATCTTTCATGATCACGTTATACAGGGTATAAGAACTGAGATTCGGTATGTTTTTTCTCAGTTTTGTTAACGAAGCTAGACAAGGTCGTTTGTCGTAATATACCCATCTTTTATCTTGCTAAAGGTAACTTAAGGTTAGAAGATGCAGATGCATCCCTACCCATTAAACATTGCTTAAGTTTACCATCACTGACATTTTAATGAGAAATAAAAATGCTCTCTGGTTAAAAATGTGCACAAAACTTATAGAGGGAGAGAAAAGCCTATTTCCCTTGTTGTCTTTCTAGGTTCCTTGCTTCGAGCAGAACTAAAATGCCGCGAAACTTTGACGGTTCTTAACCTTGAAGGATGGCAGAGAGCATTGACAGTCGCGAGGAGAGCAAAAGAGTCGCTCAGCAAAGTGCAGAGGGAAAGTAAGAGCACAGATTTATTTAAGTTGACCAAGAGTTCCTACCTGTACGCTAAGGGTGAAGTGTATCACAGAGCAGGAAATATGGCAAAGTCACTGAGGATTTTGCACAAGGCGCTGAAGATAATGGAAAATGAACTTCAAGGCCACACAAGCACTTCAAGGTGCTTAAACGCCATTGGAAACTGTCACAACAAGCTCGGAGAACATGACGAAGCCATAAATTACTACACGAGAGCATACGATATGAGACAGCAGCTCTCTGGCTCAATGAAACATTTTGACATGCCCTTCTTCAAAGGACAGATCGGAACGGTTTATGAAGGAAAGAAACAATTTGAAAAGGCAATCGAATACTACAAAGAGGCCTTAGAGCTCGCTAAGGAATTAAAAATCCCAGGCATGGTGAACACTGCGCTGTACAATCGAAACATTGCTAACGCGTACTGTTGGTTGAGAAACTTTGACGACGCCTACCAACCGGCGAAGAACGGTTACGAGATCCGGAAGGTCGTTTTGGGAAGGCACCCTTGGACTGCACGAAGTGCTTTCCAAATGGGGGAGATTTGTCGAAGCTTGGAGGACTTTGACGAAGCGGAAGAGTTTTATGAGGAAGCATGGGAGATTGAGAAGTCTCTGGGCCAAGGAAACCACAGCGAGGTCATGGTCAGAATCATTGAGAGCTACGAAGCGATGCTTCTCAAAGGAAAGAGGAAAGATCAGTTTCGACAAGAAGCATTCGACTTTTATCTACGCTACTGGAACGAAGAAAGAGCCTTCGAAGGTTTTGAATTTTCTCCCGCCAACAAGCGAGTTATTGATTCAATAAATGAAAGGCTTGATGAATTTGGCGACCTGCAAACAAAGAAGAGATACCAGAAAGAAGCTCTATGGTTTTATGAAGGCGCGTGGAATTCACCCGACACGAGAAAGTTACCAGACACCGCCAGAGAGGAAATTCTGCAAACTCTCTGTAGGCTCTGTAAACAGCTTCGCGAGAAAAATATGGCCGAAAAGTACAATAACGAAGCCTTTCGATTTTATGAAAAGAAGTGGAAAAGGGACAAGGAAGGGATGTCAGAGCGCGACAGTATCGACATTCTTACCACTCTTGTAGAAATGGCTACATCACAGATGAAAGAGAAGAAGAAACAGAAGTATGAGAGTTTGTTAAAGGTATGACAAAGTTCTTTAACCGATCAATGCATTACATTAAATTGAACGGGTTTTAGTTTAGAGATATATGTTTTTCATCTTGTCACGAGCGTGGGACAAAGGAGGGACATGAGGAATCGAACCTCAAACCTTCAGATTCCGCGCTCCGATGCTCTACCATTAAGCCATAGAGACTGTACGGTGAGCGAGATCTATTACGAAGTTCTTGTGAGTTTGGTTTGGTAAGTATGATAGTACGATCATTAACTTTCATTTGTATTTCGCTCTATTATTGGTTGAACCGAGCAACCTCGCGAAATCTACCCAGCCAGTCTCCTTGTGGAACAGATGCATCCCTGACTTGCCAAAGGCGTTGTCCTTATATTGCCCAGGCATGCTACATTATCCTTGGTGGCTCAACATACTTTGCTTTTTAGTAGCTCTTTTATGTTACTTAGATTTGGATTAATGGCGTTTCTCTGAACTCTTTCCCGTTTTAATACTCACTCAGGAAGCCAAACAGAGCGGAACTTTGATGGGAACTGTGAAAGGATTCCTTTCTTTAGGAGCAAAAGGTATTTGACGAGGGAATACTTTGACCATAAGTCGCGCCTGTATTAAATAACGAAAGACACGCGTTCTATCGGAAACATTAGTTAAAAACGCTTGCAATTACGCTTATAAAAAACGTGGTTAACCAGGTTTTTTTTAATAAGCGTACTTGCTGGCGTTTTTAACCAATATTTTTTAGAGAACATGAGTGTCTTTCGTTATTCATGAGCATGGTTGATGTTTTGTAAGGTTCGTCATTCCACGGGGCGTGGGCGAACAAAGCTTTATTGTTATTGTTTTTCAAATGCAGGATTTGCTTTCCATTGGTGAAATCTTTTTCAAACAAAAAAACTATACTATTTTAGAAGCTGAACAGGTGTATAGTGAGGACGATGACGATGACGATGATAATGAAGTTGACATTCCTTACGATGATGATGATGATGATGATGATGATCTCGATAGTAGCAGTGGTAGCGAAGAGATTCCAGAGGCTAGTGGGAAAGTGCAACAACTAACAATTCAGGAAGAAGATGGCGAAGAGTTAGAAAGTGAGCAGGAACAAGAACCAGATAGGATAAAGATACACGAGTAAGTGAAAATGAATGAGTTGCCAGTAATCGGATCCTTGCGTTTGTGCAAAGATTAAGGATCGCCACGGGGCAAACATAACAAGTTGATGTAAGGAAATATGTGGCCGAGGGTTTTTTCGACATCCAAAAAAAAACCATTTTGGAGAGAGATCGATGATTTTTCGCCGCATTTTTGTTAAAAATAGTTAGACAATGTTAATAAGAGGGAACTGTAAGATTTTGTCATAGTTACCACGAAATCATCTGTTATAAAATATACCGAAGAACTTCTCTCCTTGCGTAAGGTCTATTAAAAAAAGAAACATACAAAAATGATTGCATGAGGGCCGTAAGCAATTCCAGGTGCAGGGCCTGAGAAGGCTTCACGTCCGCTTGAGATGTGGGCTGAAAGAGGAAAATAAGAGAAGGAAAGATTGGCAGTTACGTGTGCTGGTATAGGTTGCGCCGGACGGCAAAATCGTTGGCTTTTGGGAAAGAAACAAGTTTGGAACCGTAACAATCGTAACCGAAAAATTCTCTTTTCTATATAGTTGATTTCATTTTCATTCATGGTATTGTGATTATTTTCAGAGGAACACTCATTAGCGAGGACGTGCATTGGAACATCAAGCTAGGGGCTGTACATCTAGCCTTCCCTCGTGATGCTGTATCTGAGCTCACCCTGATAACGGTCCATCGATGGAAACCCACGGTCCTGTCCCCGCCTTTGCAGGAGCACGAGGCTCTCGTCAGCAACGTTATTGAAATTTCTTCGAACAGTCACGAAGCTTTCAAATTTGAAGCTGAGGTTAAGATGTCATTCACTCACAGTTCTCCCGGCCTACACGGCTACGAGTTGGTGTTGTACAAACGGATTGACAACGAGACTGGTGCATGGGAAGAAGTGACCGATGTGGAAGACTTCAAAACTATCTCAGGTTGGAGGAAAAGCCTTCAAATTTGTTAATGTTAAATTACAGATAAACAAACTTGATGCATCGTTGAGTTTGTTGGTCGAACATGGATGGATCTGCGAGAAAATTTGCTTCCAGGAATGTCTTAACGGAGGGTAGCAAAGGGGTGGGTTAAAGGGGGGGGGGGGGTCTGATCCCATTCCACGCGTCACGCATAAAAAGGGAAACTTCAAATCTCCCTTGTGTACCAAGTTTCAGGGAAATCTTGAGGTTTTCACTTAACGAAAGAAAAGCAAAAACATAGAATACGCGTATTTTAAGAGACAAATCACGCTCGCCTTTTTCTGTGAATTTCAAGTGTTGCATATCAATTTTGTCCCTAAGTACAAGTCACGTTTAAATCCTTTGCCTCCCTCTGAACGTGGCTCATGAGTATGCTAGATGATTTTAAAAAGGTTGCTGGCTGCCACTAGTGAAGCCAAATATTGTTTGACTGTAACAGTCAAAGTTGGTGTAGTTAGCCCTAAGGTGAACACGGAATAAATATTTACGCTCTAAAATATTGTGAAGACATTTTTCAGAGCGACTCTTAATAATGGTGAGCCATTAAGAAAGAATTCGATGGGTAGTTTTCCTTGTATTGCTTGGTCAGGACTCTTCTGGATCGTTCAGCCAAATTAGCTCTCTGTTAACCTTGTCTCAAGACCAAGCACCGCTTATTTACACGAGGTCTAGCCCAAATCATGGAATTACGCAATCAGTGGGCCTCAGGTTTTCTCTATAAGAGGGTTGATTTAGTTAGATAAATGTCCTTCCACTGTTGGCTTCCGGCCCTCTTGACACTGTTCACAAAAATTAATGCCCAGATAAAAGGTTCAGCTGAGTTAACAATTGCTTAGGACGCGGTTTTGTTGAACTAAGGCTAAACTTTGTTTAAATAATAAGACCTTATTGTTCGCACTTGTAAGCCTCTGAGAATTCTTATTAACTCGCCCTTATTTATTCTTTCACTAGATGCCTAAAAATAAACTTAATATATAACATATATGTTCTTTGCTTTATTGATATAGATTTTGAAGAAGAATATCAATCTAGCCAAGATATTCCCAATTTACACTTTCCTATTGTGCAAGCGGATATAACAGAATGTGCCACATATGCTGTTGTGAGTCGTCTCCATCTTTCCCCTGAATTCACGATCACATCAAATGGTGGTTCCTTTTTCATGCCTGAATATCCAAGTATAGGTATTATTATCCCGAAAAAGGCTGTTACTTCCAAAACAAGGATTCCTCTTCGAATGAAGGTACAGAATTTTCCTGAAATATAACAGATGCGAGGGAAATCTAGTGTCATTACAGTAAATGTTCGTGATTGTTTATCCTAAAGAACCAGTGGTGGAAGCGTCGAGTCGTTTGACAAGCGAAGTCCCAATCGACAAGATTTGGTAAACCTTGGGATTTTAACGTTTTGTTCCCTGAAAATGTACTTTTACCTTCTGTTTGTTGCTTGAGTCTGTCTTTTACCGTTGGAGATCCATGCAACACTTTAATACTACATTTGAAAATGAAGGCGGAGAAAATTCTCCCCTTTTCTATTCACTTTACCGCAACGTAACTTGTTCTTAACCTTATGAATCCTTGGGTTTTCTCTTTTCGACATAATTTTACCTTTAGGTGCAAGAAGTACCAGGTGAAGAGTTTAAGGCTAACGATATACTTATTGGACCTATACTGCGAATAGTTTGCGACGAAACGGTTAAGTTCTTGAAGCCTGTTACCATAACGCTGCCAGTTTCGTTGGGAGACACGCACCATGACTTTCCTGATCCAACTGCATGCCGGGTAAGAATATTGTTTCTGAGTTCTGATGGTGAACAGAGGGAATGGAAGGAAATCACTGACGATTTGAAGAACCCAGTGACGTTTGACGGCATGACAGTTAAATTTCAGGTGGAACGCTTCTCTGGGTATGTTTGTTTATTAATTGCACCAAATGTGGCCGGTTTGCAAATCGTCATTTGCATGTCCCCTAATGGGAGTATTACTGGACGTAGTAATCAAGAAGATAAAATGCTTTTTCTTGTAAATAATTGGAATGTGGTAACCTCGGAACTTTTTCACAAAAAAGACCGCATTTTTCGATCATTTTTTCCGTCTAAATTTAGAAAATATCGAAGTGAAGATGATTTATTAAGCGAGCACTCGTGTGGACATAATAACTGATAGAGGATGGGAGTTTTAGTATGTATATGAAAGAGTTATTACGTATGAATAAGTTACTGGAGCTTCGAACTGAGCCAAGGGATCTGCACTTTTCCCCCTCGAATGTAAAGACTGGTAAACGATAGACAAAGCTGGACAAAACTCTTAGCATCAGATCTTCTTTATAAAAGGAAACCCTATCTCGAGTATTACCATCGTGATACTGTCTTTTGCACCTTTCATATCATTCTCCAAACAAAAAAAAGGCACTCTCGTCTTAACTCAAATTTCTTATCTTCTGTTTCTTGGGGAGACGTTGCTGAAATCCCAAACAACGGCTGCCAAGGAGAGGAATGTACTTGCAGATCCGATCTGGCGCTAAGATTGCAGTTTACATACAGTTCTTTGACTTTTATTAGGTATTCGTGTCTTATTGACTGGTGTGCAGATAGCTTCAGTTATCAAAGCGTTATCGGATATCTATCGAGCCTTATTCGGATCCAACCTCAGCTGGCAGTGTTCTTCGCCTACTTCCCTCTGGAAGACCGCCCTGATTCTCAAGACATCTTGTACCTAATTTGCTGCCCATCTCAACTTAAAGAAAAGGTGCGGGCTGAAATTACGAATCAAGCTAATGCGCCTACTCCGAGCGATTCAAGCTCCCGCATCAATATGATTCCTGGGCGTGATAGGGCTTACGTCTCCCTCATAGGAGGGATCAGAGCGATTGAGGAAGAAGACATGGATGAATTTTATCTCCAGTAAGTTTTTAGAAACGCTTCACTGAGAAAACCCTCAGTATGCTATTAACCTGAAGTTTTATTCTAGTAGGTTTCTTTTAAATAATGCCAAGAGGGCCGGAAACATAGGGGATTTTGTTTAATCAAATTCAAAATAGCAATCAGCAGAGAGTTAAGTTGAGTTGTTATTGAAAGAATTTAACTCAAACTTTGACTTCATAACTTCACTTTCTTTTCTGATATAAATTGCAGGTGCTATAGAGCCCAGAAAATGATTAAATTCTAATTCAGATTATCGCTGTACACTCACTCCCCACTCCCCGTTTCCAGTTCCTCGTTCAACGTTTGGGTAACATCCGTCCTATTTTCCCAGTAGAAAAATGGCAAAGATTCTTGCTGATAAATACATCCTTTTACGTGCTGATAAGAATTATTTTTAACAGGTTTATAAGTGATGACCTCCATAAAGCTCAAGTTCCAATCCGTGTCATTGATGACAAAGGACTTTCAGGTGTGAAGTTTTTCAAAACACCCAAGTTTGAAAAAGACACTCTGCTATGTCGATTAAATTTTCGAGTATCGCCTCTCAAGAGAAAGCTGAAGGTAAGGGGTTTATTTTGTAACTTCCTTGGTACAATTTGTCACTGCCTTTTCGATTACTGTTCAGATTTTGAACGTGCTTTTCATATAATTCCTTTTTGTTCAACGATATTGAGAATGACATTAGCAAAATTCCGATCAACAGTACGGTCGAGTGTATATTCAAAGCTGACGTTTTTCAGAGGACAGTTTTGCGTGTTGAGAAACAGAGAAGAAAAATGAAAAAAAGAGAAAAGGAAAGGAAATGTAACACGGTCACGTAACATTTCAAATGGATTTTATCATACAGGCATGCAGAATACATGGTGGAATTCGTAGAAAATAAACATATGCGTCCTGATAATTAAACATGTACATTCTTCTAAAACTAAACAGGAACATATTACTTTTTATGTAATTTTAGAAAACCCCGGTGGAGTTTTTTGGCATTCCTGTCAATGATGAAATCTTGTCAAATCCGCGTCCTGAGAATGTTCTGGGGATTGGAAAACAATTCGTTGGTTCAGAGGTGTATGACGATCTCCTTTCCCGCTTCAGCAAAGGCAATATGAATCAGAAGCAGACAATGCAAAGCTTCTATGAGGCTCTTGCAGGATTGAAAATTGAGACCCAAGATGAGTGTTTTGAAGCCCTTGTCAAGGAAATGAGCCGCTATGATACATTCGAATTTGTGGGGCATCGACTTCAGGAAGGTAACGACATTAAAAGGTCAAACAGTTTTCGTTTGAGTGTGAAAAGTAATCCAAGATTAGTGTGGTTTTGTTTTACTTTTCTTTTTAATTGTTTCAGAAAACTAGTGCCACCCAAATTCAACCGACCATGTACAAAATAAGACCAATCGCGACTTTGTCGCTCGCGTTTCTCCGGGTTTTTAGCAGTTTGCTTGTTCTAACTTTAATAAGCTCTTAGGGATATTTTCCTCTGATAGGCGGTTGTGATATAAATTTCGTTTAGGTTTCACGACACTCAATTGAATTGAGCATGACACTCAGTTGAGTTGAGCTCTGATGGATAATGGTTCACTTGTCCACAACGCTTGACACATAACCTTTACTCTTAGAAGTTATTAACGCCTGTATTTTCCTCACTGTGGTCATATTTTGTCTGGAATACAAGTGAAGAGAATTGACGAGCTCATCGCAAATAATTTTGTTTCATATGTTTCTGGAAGTAGATATCACGGGAGAAATTTTAACAGTAAGGATGCATGATATAGAGAATTACCCTGATATCCCAAATTCTAAACAGGTTTGACTTAGTATCAATGTTGTTGCAATTTTTGATGTCACGTACCCTGCGGAGCCCCCCTGTAAAATGTTAGTCATTCTTGTAAATGGGGGCACAAGGTTCTACGTTCAAAGAAATGTCTTGCGCATTTGTCCTTTTCTGACCACAGGGATGAGCCCCGACCTAGTCCCAGGGAAATTAATCTTGCCAAGGTCTGGGCTCAGCCTGGGAACTAGAGGGGAGTTTACGGTGAGTCTCCCTTGATACTTTGCAATCATGTCCAGGTTTAACAGAGTCGAGATCGCAGAGGGGCTAAGCTTGGTGATTTGCTCTCGGAGTGGGGTTTGTGATACAAGAAGTTAATCAGTCAGTGGCAGGTTTCTGATCTGATAATAAAGGCAGAATGCACGCAGTCCATTTGGAATTTTTTATCATATTCCTTTTCGCCCTTCTAGGTAAAGATGCTGTTTGCAAACCATTGAAGACAAATGCGGACGTGAAGAAAATTGTATCAGAAAAAGCGGAGTATCATTGGAAAAACCTGGCAAGAGAGCTGGGGCTTGAAGATAGAATAATTGATGCGATATCTGTGGAACAACAAGATAAATGTGGAGAATGCTGTTATCAAGTTCTACAAAGATGGTACGAAGAGAATGGCGAATCAGCTACTATCAGAAGAGCCATGGTGGCACTGACTAGAATAGGATTAGCGGACATCAACAACGACATTGTAGATTGTCTTAATTTGAGACGTCAGGATCAAATGGAGTTAGACTCATTGAACTGATAAAATTGGAAGAATTCAACATTCAATTTGTATCTTCAACGACGTGTCTTTGGACTTCATTCAATGGACAATGTACCTTGGTACACACGAAACGAAACGAGCAATCACGTGATGCCAAACATGTTATGGTCAGAATAACATCATGCGAACACTCTTACAGACAATAGAAAATTTGCATATGACCATGTTACTTTGTTATGCACACACATACGCACCCATGTGACTTTGGATGAAGACTGATGGCAAAAATTGAAAAAAGTTTTGTAAACTTAGTAAAAGTTTGAAATTTTTTTAATGTAAATTGAGATCTTTGGACTATTTGAAAGTCTGGTAGAAGGGAGAATTCGCAATTCAGCTCTCTTTTATCCTCAGAGGCGTCGCTGTATATAGAACAGAAAAAAAGAAAAATATTTTCACGTAAAAGGTCGCTCATTTATCCATCCTTCTAAGTCTAAGGAGGCCTTGAGCATTTGGGCAAAGTGACTTCAGAATTTTAAGAGTATTAGGCCCAAAGTACATGTTACATCTAAATTTGGCTTATTGGCTAAACTTTATTCCTAGTACATGTAAATATGTAGATCAGTATTTGTGCATCTACGAACCAAATTCTAGTAGGGAATGTTGTACCATATGATAATAACACACTGAAAATTTGTCATTCTTTCAAGCGCGCGGCTGTAGGTTTTAGAGATGAATTAATTTATAAACTGCATAACAATATTTGTATGCATTTTTTAAAAAACAACTTTTTTGCAAGTAATTTCTGAATCAGAAAGTTGTAGGTATTTTGCTGTTACTAGCAATTTGGACTGAATATGGTACAGTAAAAACCGTGTATGTCAAGTTCACATTGAATAATTTATTAATAACTTATAAGTTAGGCTGCCCTATCTTTTTAGTCCTCAATAGTAATTATGGGCGGCCTAAATTCTCTCCATTTTTCATGTAATGTATTTTTTTGTATCATGTAAATTAATGTGGGGTACAAATAAAGTTGTTGTTGTTGAAACGTTAACCTTTCCTATTTTTTATTTTCAATTTACATTCTTTTTCGAAGGATATGTTACATATGTTCAGAGTAAATCACACGTGTGAGAATGTTTGACGACGAAGCTTTTACGTTTAAATCGATAACAACGTCGAAATGCAGAGGTGAGACCCTGAACAAACACCGAACTAAACCCGACAAAACCAAAAGTTTATCCAAAGAACCCCAATCAGATTCGTTCAAAGATGGCTAGCGTCGGAGATGAATTAGAACGAGTAACAAGAGATGTGATATTCCGCCATTTTTGGGAGAAAATTCGTTTTCCTAAAGGGATGAATGATGTCCATCCCCATCAGATGGCTAAATTTGTTGATACCACTACAGGATCTCCCTTTTTTCTGGAATAACTGGATCCTATTTTGCGACAGGGACGGAAATCTGTCGATGAACTCATCGCAAGACTCGCTCTCACTCCAAAAAAATCCAAAGTGGAGGAACATGCCTCAGAGAAGCCATTCGATTTTGAGGAAGATGGAGTAGACATGGGTCAGATATCGGTAGAGAGAGAAACATTCGATACACTTCCCACTGAAAGTTTGAAGGTACCTGCAGTAGTGATTTCCTTACTTCATGGGCCTTTCTCTGTGAAAACAGCTGCCAAAGTCGTTTGTATTGACCAGTCAGAGGCTATTGCTCAGTTAGAGGGTCTTGTAGCCAAAATAATAATTTTTGTAGTTTATGAAGAAGCAAAAGAAAGAAAGTATGACACTCACCCCCTCTTACAAAGTATGCTGAAAGTATCAAGGGTCAGGAAAACTTTCTTGCTCTCTACCTAGGGGCAAAAGCACGCTTTTGCGACTCTTCGTGTCCAAGATAGAGGAAATTGCCAAATACATAGAGTCAAGCGATGTCAGAGCATTCCATTTATTTGAGACAGACAGAGGAAACTATGAGTTTGCTATTGAGATCTCCTTACAACCAGAGTATTTCATTTTTCTTGGTGAATTCCATGAGATTGCTTGGATTGCATCCTTTTTCATTGCAATCCTGAATGAGAAGAAACTAATAATGGTGTTTGATTCCTGGGCTGATATATGTGAAGATGATGGAAAGACAGGTGTGGTAATTAAACATTGATGGTTTGGTCAATCATAGAACTAAATTAATAAAATGTGAGAATGGCAATGCTGCAATCAGTTTCCATGTTATAATTTATATTAAATTAAAAGAGCATGTATGTCACACCTGGTTAACAAATGTTGATCCTTTAACCCCTAAGAGTGTCTAGCATCTAATTTCTCCTTACAATATCACCGTTGAATCAAACATTAAGGTCATGAGAATAAAGGAAATGATCACCAACTAAAGCAGCTCTTGATTATAAAACAAATTCTCTTTGTCAGCATCTTGGGAAATGTATAGTAAATAGTATGGAGAATATGGATACTGATGTTAGGGGGTAAAGGGTTAGAAGAAAACGTCTGCTGAGGGGCAAACTTTGAATGATCTCAAAATACAACTCTTCAAGTGTTCAAATTGTAAAACTTGCCTCAAAATTGGGAATCCTATCTACCGCATTTTGTGTTCTTTTCAGTATTCCTGTCATTTATTATAATTATACACCATCACCATTTCATTTTGTGATTGTGGGGAGATAACAACACATGTTGTCACTTATATGGCCTTAAAATGACTCAATTAATTTGATTAACGACCATTTCTTTCTCTTCTAAATTTAATTTAATTTAATCTCTCCAATATAATTATAGTTTTATTATCATAATGTTAAATTCTCCTGGCAGGTAGTAATATTTCAGATGACGAGACACCTGATAAATATGCTGATATAAAGTTTTTACAATGATCATTATCATTCTTATCAGTATTAATATCATTATTTTACTGCATTTGTGGGTTCTCTTGCTCCAACACAATTTAAATGTTGGGAAGCAAAGCAAGTTCTTGATTTCTGTGGAACAGAGAAAGCATTAAAGTATTCATGACAGCTTTCCATTCACTGGAGGAAGTCAAATACAAATCCAATGGTTTCTTTAAAAGTTTTCTGATTAGAAAGGAAAAAACATCAAGGAAATTATATACAGCATAACTTAGTTACATTAAATATTGGCAACTTTAGTACCAATTGTCTGTGAAAAGAAAAAGCTAAGCTGTGGGCTAACACAAACAAGCAAAAATTGTCTTGGTTCTGTTCTGATAACCACAATCGTTGTTTGTTATTTGCCCATTCTTTTACATGCCTCCACTGACTCAGGGAGTGGAACAGGCTACATCAGAAATGGTTTAGATAGGAATACAACATATGACAATTAATTGCCTCCCTAACTAACTGAATCATCAACAGGCATTCTATGCCAAAATTTCACAGATTAAACTTGAATGTTAGAATTGAAGTTGTTCCCAAGGTGGTAGAGAGGGAGGTGATTACTACCATAGCCCTCCTTGTGTACATGAGGGAGTCTACATGACAGGAAGTTATCAGTTCATTATCTGAAATTATGTATCTATTCTTGAATTAGTCTGCCTTTGGCCCATAAAAGCAACAAGTTATGATAGTCAAGCCAGAGAGGGAAACTCACTTGTACTAAAATAACTATGAGAGCCCCTGCTTCCAAGCTTATTTTAAGACGATAATTAAATGCATGCACATTACAAATAAAGCTTAGTAAAAGTATCCTTTGCACAGCCCTCTGAGTGTTAACTCCAGTTATCATAATTGACATAGCCATAATTAGAGTTCTCAGAAATTTTAAAAAAGCTGATGCCCAGCTATTGTGTTGAACTGTTGCTATGGAAGGCCTACATACTGTCCTACCCTGTGCAGCCCACTTTTATAAGAATAGATAACACAATGAACAATAAACTAAAATCTGCCAACTTTTTCTGAAGTGAATATACTGTACATGTAAAAGCCTCCTTCTAAAGGCTTGTGTTACATCAATTACAAAAACCTTAATGAATTTGAATAAAAGAGCACCCCTCTCTGGGTGTTGACAATGGACACTGTTTATCAACCCAAAGTACATGTGCTTAGAGCTCCCTTTAGTACCCATTTAAAGCAGAGGTATTATATCTACATCCTTAAGTTTCATGCAGATGCCGTACAATAATAAAGGAATACATAATTGTTCATTTCACACCCTCTCATGCTGGATAAGGGTGTTTGGCCTTGTTGGCTGCAGAGAAATTTAAAAAAAACATAACATAAGAATTAATTAATTTATTAAATTAATTAATTTGACAATTGTAAATACAGTACATGACAAATGGAATTACAACTGGTACATTTAAGTCTTAGAAAGTATCATTCACTAGAACTCTACTGAAATCACTCCAAGGAGTGACTGAAGGGAATTTCACCCAACAAAATTACAACATTTTCAGGCAGAAACATGATGAGTGAGAGCTAAATGGGTGTAATAAGTTATAAGCGGCTAACAATTTTATCACTTGGTTACCCTATCAATATTTTGTAGTAAGAAAAAAAGAAATGATTTATTACCTAAGCAATGCATTCACTCAGATTCCATGTTACTGAGTCTTGTCTTGTTGAGCTGCAAAGACACAGAAAAGACAAAATGAGACAGAGGAATGGGAATTTGAGATGAATATGGGCTACCCTGTCTGTACGAAATTTTTTCTTTACTTCAAAGTTATTTGTCATGCATTATCAAGCTACAACAGATAAAACTAAATACAATGATGCTCAGAATTATCACTCACTCAACTTAAACATTAACATTGAAAATACAATTCAACTGCAGTGAACATGTACTTTGCTTTACTTTGACAACTGCTATATTTTTAACCAACACATGCAAGTCACACAAAAGAAATTCATACCAGAAGCCATCTTCAGCATCTCCTCAACAAGAGCTCCACACTGTTCCTCCCAACTGTACTTCTCACTGTAATGTTTTCGCAGTAAATCAGCCTCTTCAAGCCGTTTTCTCCTATTCCTGTCCCTGACCCTCTTGATTGCCTTGGACCACACACTGATGTCCTCCGACTCCACAATGGATGATGAACCATTTATCACATCTGTCAAGGCTTCACCAAGTCCTGATGCACCATGTACCAGGATAGGGAGGCCAGATGATAAGGCTGCAAGACCAAACATTCCAAATTCTTGTCCACCTGAGGGCACAATGGCAAGGTCTGCTTCACAGAGCCAGCTTTTCAACTCTTCTTCATCTTTGGGAGGGCTTCGAATGCTCAGCTGATGTTTGAGAACACCCCATTTAAGAAATTCCTCCTCAAATTTCTTAACGTTTTCTTGTCCTCCAGCACCAACAAAAATAATCTTATAGGATCCATCCCTCAACTCAGCAACTGCTTTAGCAACAATTTTAAGTCCTTCTTTCTCAAAATACTTGGGGTGGTCATGTCCTGCAACCAGGATACAAAACTTTTTCCTATCATGAGTGTTTTGTCTGATATTGGCAAATTCCCCCAGTATACCTGGAGTAAACTCAAAAACCATTTTCTCCTGATAAGAGAGGGATCTAGAAAGTTTGTCAGCCATCGTTGGTCCTTTTGCAACTGGAAGATCAGCCATTTCCATTAAAGGTCGAAGATTGCTTTCTCCTCGGAGTATTTCACTTTCAATCGCAACCAGAGCATTTCTTAATTTCCTCTCTCTACAGAGGCTTTCTTCAAAAGAATCCCAACCAACAAAAATGCTTTTGCAGTGGTGATATTCCTTAAATATTTGTGCCATTCTGCAAAGTCTCTCACCCACACCAATTACAATGTCTGTAGTGAGGTCTTTTGGTGGGAAGTACTGCCACTCATTAGGATCTTGGAATCCAGGTTGCTTTTTTGCTTCAACAATGGTAACCTTGTCATTTTCGGCATCCCTCGGCATCTCATTACGTAAACCTTCAGGGACCAAGACAGAGACTTTCACAAGAGGGAATTTTGCCAGTTGTTTGGACAACTCTTTTGCGAGTGAGTTGTCCCATGTCCATCCGCAAGTATCTGTTAGGATGGTAACTCTGACTGGATTTCTGGAGGAATATCTTCCATTGCATGGCAGCTGATTAATTACTTTTCTAGCACACCCCTGTGCTATACATTTAGTCTGCAAAAGAGGAACAAATGAATATGTTTAAAAAAACTGATGATACTTAGGGTCACTAATTAGCAGATCTCTCTGCTCTTTGTACATGTATAAGCATTGTGCCCAACTGTTATGTCAAGCAATTTACATTGTATTATTTACAGAAACAAATAATGCCATGGTGTCACAGATGTATTTTTATTGGTTATAATGCAACAAATTAACACAGCTTTTATCAATATGAACTGCTTCATGCCAAATGTTTTCTTTCAGAATGTCCCAGATTAAAACACAGTTTCTGGTTTGCTACTTGTTGGGCAAAACTTTCTACACAAACTCTGTTTCTACAAAGGGGAAATATGTTTCAAAACTGATGACAAGTCAGCATAAGAGATTTCTTTCATGTTTGTATATGTAAATGCACATATGATAACAATAAGTAGTACTGATGACAATAACTATAGTATGACAGTCAATTCAAGATTCCAAGGTCTTGTCTGCGACCTTCAAGTCCGTTTTTGAAAAACAGCCGGATGTCTTATGGAACAGAGAGAATTATAGCTTTAATACTACCAAGATCTCACATTGTTTTGGCTATGAAAATAAATCTCAAAATAATACAGTAACACAACGCTGGATGAAACAGCTAGTGGTACTGGTCAAGAAATATAATTTAAGTGATATCTCAGAATTTTGTTAGCAGCTCTTTCCTTAATTTGTATATTTGATGCTCCTGCCAATATAGATTAGGAGGACTGCACTCCTCCTTGCTCATTAATTTTCCAAACTCATTTGATTGATCTATCTTTACATGTTGCTCTCAAACACTGTGATTAGTTGCCCTTTCTTTGTTAGTGCATTAAAAGGTACTTGGCTTTTATCAATATGTACTGCTTCATCAAAAATGTTTTCTTTCAGAATGTCCCACATAAAAACATGCTTTCTGATTTGCTACTTGTTGGGCAAAACCTCCCGAGCAAACTCTGTTGCTGCAAGGAGGAAATATGTTTCAAAATTGTTGACAAGTCAGCCTGAGAGATTTCTTTCATGTTTGCCTAATTATTTAAATGCACATATATTTAACAATCCAATCAGTATGTGTGAAAAGCACTTAGTCTACTTATTTCACGTGTAGTAAATTAAACTAACACTGTACCCTTAAACTCTTACTATACTTGAGGAAAATATGAGATGCAGCTTCTCTTTTATGGCCCGAAATATTTTGCACACATTATTGAATATCTTTCAAGAATTCTCTAAATGATAAGTTGCTGATGACAATATGTAGTATGACATTTTGCCCAAGATTCCAAGGTCTTGTCTGAGACCTTTGAGTCTGTATTTGAAAAATGGTGTCTTATGGAACAGTGAGAATTTAAGCTTTAATACTTTCAAGATCTCACATCATTTTCGCCATGAAAATAAATCTCAAAAGAATACAGTATCACCTTGCTGGATGAAACTGCTAATGGTCCGGGTTGGGAAATCTAAACTAAGTGATCTCCCAAAATTTTTTTAGCAGCTCTTTCCTTAATTTATATATTTGATGCTCCTAAAATTAATCCACTTCAGCTCTTAACTGTAAAACATACATCTACACGGAAGTGAT
Source organism: Pocillopora verrucosa (assembly GCF_036669915.1). Classification (NCBI taxonomy): domain Eukaryota; kingdom Metazoa; phylum Cnidaria; class Anthozoa; order Scleractinia; family Pocilloporidae; genus Pocillopora; species Pocillopora verrucosa. The sequence continues at coordinate 5,566,175 of NC_089316.1, read as the reverse complement.
ATATAGCACATAAAAATCTCATTTTCTTTTATACAATCATGTATATCCCAATAAAGAGTTGTCCTTCTGCTGGCCAAGGATGCAGAGGTGAAGAGTAGAGGACATTTGCCCACTTGATACTTCCTAGTTTATGTTTTTTATCGGTTTTAAACATTGCATAAAATCATTAGGTTTCATAGTTTTCCGCTAGATTGCTCATTGCAGTATTCAAAACTTTGATATTTTGCCACAAAAGGTTGGAAAATGCAAATAATGGGAAAATAGTGTAACTTACCAATCCATTTATACAGGCCTCGAGCTGAAATGCAATCAAACCAAACTTAGTTGTCACTTTGCTATGCTATACAAGCCAGCCAATCAGTCTGTGAGAAAAGCACCAAGCTACAGTCTACTTATTTCACGTGTTGTAAATTATACGTAATACGCTGTACCCTTTAACTCTTACTATACTTGAGGGAAAAAAAGGGATGCAGCTTCTCTTTTAAAGAACACATTATTGAATATCTTTCAAGAATTCTCTAAATCAAGAGTCATTGATAACAATTTGAAGTGCGATAATTCGCTCAAGATTCCAAGGTCTTGTCTGAGACCTTCAAGTACGTTTTTGAAAAACAGTGTCTTATGGAACAGTGCATAAGAATTGAATCTTTAATACTGCCAAGACCTCAAATCATTTTGGCCATGAAAATAAATCTCAAAAGAATACAATATCACCATGCTGGATGAAACTGCTACTGGTGCAGGTTGAAAGAACTAAACTAAGTGATCTCCCAAACTTTTGTTAGCAGCTCTTCCCTTAATTTGTATATTTGATGCTCCTGCCAATTTAGATTAGGAGGACTGCACTCCTCCTTGCTCACATTTTCCAAACTTATTTGATTGACCCGTCTTTACATGTGGCTCTCAAACACACTGTGATTATTTGCCCTTTCTTTGTTAGTGCATTAAAAGGTACTTGGCTTTTATCAATATGTACTGCTTCAAGAAAAATGTTTTCTTCCAGAATGTCCCTGATCAAAACATGGTTTCTGGCTTGCTACTAGTTATTGTCAGTAAACAGCATATGCTGTTGGTTTCGCCATTTGCGAACCATTGACTCGGATATTCCGTACTCGCGTGCAATTTCCCGATTTTATTTCACTGCCTCTGCTTCCGCTACTATTTTCAACTTAAAGTTCAGATTGTAAGAATGACGTTGCGTACTAGGCATGATTTTTGTTTTGAACTTAGCAATGCTCACTGAATCACCGTGAATGAAGTTTTACAACTAGCAATTCGACCAGCTGAGGCATGCTTATAAAACTTACACTGGATCAATTAGTATACATAGCTTTAGAAAGTAACACTGTTTCCTAAGAAGGCAGACTGTATTCACGGTATCTCTGTCTCTTTTATAAGTGTGATTTTTTTCGCTTTGTTCGCACAAATGTGTGATTTTTTTGCCGTTTGCTAAAAAAGGTTACATAACTGTAATTAGGAACTTTGAAAACGCTATTGTTTTGAAAGTGAAGATAGTGAAAAGGCTCAAAGTTGAGGTTGTGTCTTATAACCGGGTATTTAGGCGAAATTTTCAGTTTAACAACTTGAAAGAAACGAGTTCAAAAATTCAGGGAGCGTCTTATAACCGAGTGCGCCTTATAACCGAGAAAATACGGTATATTTAACTATCATGGAAGCACATTCTAAAATTAATCCACTTCAGCTCTTAACTGTAAAACATACATCTACACGGAAGTGATATATAGCGCATAAAAATCTCATTTTCTTTCATACAATCATGTATATCCCAGAAAAGAGTTATCCTTCTGCTGGCCTAGGATGCAGAGGTGAAGAATAGTGGACATTTGCCCACTTGGTACTTCCTAGTTTATGTTTTTTATCGGTTTTAAACATTGCATAAAATCATTAGGTTTCATAGTTTTCCGTTAGATTGCTCATTACAGTATTCAAAACTTTGATATTTTGCCACAAAAGGTTGGAAAATGCAAAGAATAGGAAAATAACGTAACTTACCACTCTTTTTCTAGGGGCCGCGACCTGAAATGCAATTAAACCAAACTTAGTTGTCACTTTGCTATGCTTTAATCAAACTTTACCTCTTCATCACAGAGATATAGGAAGTCACTTTGCTTCTCGCCACAGAGGTAAACAGTATTTTACTCACATACAAGCCAGCCAATCAGTCTGTGAGAAAAGCACCAAGCTACAGTCTACTTATTTCACGTGTTGTAAATTATACGTAATACGCTATACCCTTTAACTCTTACTATACTTGAGGGGAAAAAAAAGGATGCAGCTTCTCTTTTAAAGAACACATTATTGAATATCTTTCAAGAATTCTCTAAATCATAAGTCATTGATAACAATTTGAAGTGCGATATTTCACTCAAGATTCCAAGGTCTTGTCTGAGACCTTAGAGTCCGTTTTTGAAAAACAGTGTCTTATGGAACAGTGCATAAGAATTTAATCTTTAATACTACCAAGACCTCAAATCATTTTGGCCATGAAAATAAATCTCAAAAGAATACAATATCACCATGCTGGATGAAACTGCTACTGGTGCAGGTTGAAAGAACTAAACTAAGTGATCTCCCAAAATTTTGTTAGCAGCTCTTCCCTTAATTTGTATATTTGATGCTCCTGCCAATTTAGGTTAGGAGGACTGCACTCCTCCTTGCTCACATTTTCCAACCTTATTTGATTGACCCGTCTTTACATGTGGCTCTCAAACACACTGTGATTATTTGCCTTTTTTTTGTTAGTGCATTAAAAGGTTCTTGGCTTTCATCAATATGTACTGCTTCATTAAAAATGTTTTCTTTCAGAATGTCCCAGATTAAACATGGTTTCTGGTTTGTTACTTGTTTGGCAAAACTTTCTTAGCAAACTCTGTTGCTGCAAAGAGGAGATATGTTTCAAAATTGATGACAAGTCAGCCTGAGAGATTTCTTTCATGTTTGCTTAATTATTTAAATGCACATATATTTAACAATCCAATCAGCATGTGTGAAAAGCACTAAGTCTACTTTTTTGAAGTGTAGTAAATTAAACTAACACTGTACCCTTAAACTCTTACTATACTTGAGGAAAATATGAGATGCAGCTTCCCTTTTACGGCCGGAAATATTTTGCACACATTATTGAATATCTTTCAAGAATTCTCTAAATGATAAGTCGCTGATGACAATATGTAGTATGACATTTTGCCCAAGATTCCAAGGTCTTGTCTGAGACCTTTGAGTCTGTATTTGAAAAATGGTGTCTTATGGAACAGTGAGAATTTAAGCTTTAATGCTGTCAAGATCTCACATCATTTTAGCCATGAAAATAAATCTCAAAAGAATACAGTATCACCATGCTGAATGAAAATGCTAGAGGTGTGGGTTGAGAAATCTAAACTAAGTGATCTCCCAAAATTTTGTTAGCAGCTCTTTCCTTAATTTATATATTTGATGCTCCTAAAAATGTAGATTAGGAGGAATGCACTCCTCCTTGCTCATATTTTTTAACTTATTTGATTGATGTCTTTGTATGTGGCTCTCAAACACACTGTGATTAGTTGCCCTTTCTTTGTTAGTGCATTAAAAGGTATTTGGCTTTTATCAATATGTACTGCTTTGTGCTACTTGTTGGGCAAAACTTTCTGCACAAATGTTGCTGCTACATAGGGAAAGTATGTTTCAAAACTGACGACAAGTCAGCCTAAAAGGTTGGAAAAGGCAATGAATTAGAAAATAATGTAACTTACAAACTAACTTACCCTCGCAATCTCTTCTAAGGAACTCGCCTGAAATGCAATCAAACCAAACTTAGTTGTCACTTTGCTATGCTTTAATCAAACTTTATTTACCTCTTCACCACAGAGAAATAGGAACCCACTTTGCTTCTCACCACAGAGGTAAATAGTATTTTAATCACATACAAGCTGGCCAATCAGCATGTGTGAAAAGCACTTAGTCCACTTATTTCCTGTGTAGTAAATTACACGTATTACGCTGTACCCTTTAACTCTTACTATACTTGAGGAAAATTAGAGATGCAGCTTCTCTTTTACGGCCCAAAATATTTTTGCACACATTGAATATCTTTCAAGAATTCTCTAAATCATAAGTCACCGATAACAATATGTAGTACGACATTTCGCTCAAGATTCCAGGGTCTTTCCTGACACCTTCGAGTCTCTTTTCAAAAAACGGTGTCTTGTGGAACAGTGAGAATTTAAGCTTTAATACTTTCAAGATCTTTCATCATTTTCGCTACAAATTTCAAAAGAATACAGTAAAGCAACGCTGAATGAAACAGCTAGTGGTGCTGGTCGAGAAATCGAAACTAGGTGATATCCCAAAATTTCACAATTTTCTTACCTCCATTTTGTATGATGAATCATCCTGTCGAGGACATTTAGGAGGAGTGCACTCGTCCTCGCTCATATTTTTCAAACTCATCCGATTGATCTATCTTTACATGTGGCTCTCAAATAATTTTATTATATGCCTTTTCTCGATTCTGCAGTTCAGCCGTCGGTTCACCTGAAGTTTGCAAATCTTTCGCACACCGCTACTCCGGCCGCCGTCGAATCTGGTTTGCTTCGGCAAGCACTTTTCATGAGCAGAGGAGCATTTTGTTGCGCATGTCCGGTAAATTTTAGTTTGATACGAGAAACCGCTGGTATGCGCCTGCGTCGGTTTCCCTTTCGAGAATCACGAAAGAAAAGAAGCAGTAAAATACGTCGGAAAAAACAATGGTTCGAGTATTTGAGACAACCTTTCTTCTCATTTTTTCTTCTGTAACGTAGATGGAAGCGGCAAATCCTTGAAATTATTGTGTGATGTGTGGAAGGAAGTTATTTTCAGAATGCAAAAGATTGTTCGAGTCTTGTCTCGTGATTGTCTGGGCGATCGATGAAGATGATGTTATTTTTGAAGGATGCAAGTGGCCTGTCGAAGAGTACAAAAGAATTGGATAGTATACTTTTATCGTGTCATTGCTATCTCAAGTTATCGGTGATCATTTGAAGTACTCGCCTTTCTGTAAGCGTTTTTTAGAGCTTCAACTGTACTGCTAGTGCAGTGTACCTCCAATTTTGGCAAAAATGTAAAGTTTACAGAGGTTTATGTTTTGTTTCAAAAGTTTTTTTTTGACATGAATCACAACCGGCAGGGCCGATTACCAAAATAAAAAAGGTCAATGTCGAGTAAAGAAAAGTAAGACAATGCTAATGCTAGAGATATGGCAGCTCCATCTGGTTAGAAATGGAGGAATAATTATGGATTTTATCAGAGTAAGATAAAGTCTTTTCAATCATTAGTCTCGGAAATATCATCAGATATGATCGATGATGTGGGGAAATTGTGAAAGAAAACAAGTACTACTTTGGGCTTCCAGTTGTAAGATGAATAGTTAAATCAATTATTACCCAGTGAAAATCACTATCATTTATCATTTCAACTGCACAAAAAAATCATATACACTCTTTGCAACCTTATTCTCCAACCTATTAAATTACAAGAGTTGTGTGACAATTTGATGGTCTGAAAAGACTCTTACACATGCTAAACAACAAAGAACCAGTAAGGCTGATATTTAACAAAGAGGGTAAAAAAAAAAAAGCCTTTTCTTTTCAGGAATAAGACTTAGTGAGGTCAGATTAAACTAATGTGAAGAGGTTTGTTGATCTCTTTATGAAAATTGATGCTTTACATCTATCAGATTTTAGAGAAATGAGACCTAAGTCAAAAGGGGACTTTGATATTGCATATTCTGCAGTAATGGGCATCAGCTTGGATGCCTATTTGCAGAAATTAATAGTTTTCAAGCCAGGGGTTTGGCTGTGCTAATTTTAAGGCAGAAAATCATAAATCAGTCGCTTAAGAAATTTTTAGCTCTGCCTGGAAGCTCAAACACTGTTATGGAACAGGACAATATTTCACCTGATCACTCCTCATATTGTTTTCCCATGAAATTTGGACAAAACTTTCAAAAAACTTTATTGGTAATTTTATAGTTGCAAAAAAAGGTATAGACACAAGTTGCATATAGCATAAGCTAGTTGAGGCAAGTTGTGTGGAGAGAACATAAGATTGATAATTTATACCAGTAGTAAGCTTCTGGTACTAATGACATTCTCTTGAATGCCAGCTTGCCACAGCAAATGTCACACCTATCCTTTCTGTCAATAGTACTGACCATATTTCTTAATAAAGAAACCACAACTTTTAGTTTGCAAGACATGTTTCGACATTCTTATGTCATCTTCAGTTGTAAATGCGATTTTAAGAATTATTGCCACTCTGCTGTCTTTACGTCCTTTTACTGACCATATGTAGTGGGGTCACTTCACATCTCCCTAAACAGCAGAGAACACAATAGTTAATTCCAATCATCAGTCTCAATTAAGAAATAAAAATTGAAGGATCAAGACTTATCTGGCAAAGAGAAATACAAGTCAAACTGGTTTGAAGACATTTTAACCCGAAATTCGTTTTCAAATATGACAGAAATACTGTAGTTCACATTCTAAAGAAAGAGAGTTCCAGCCCCTTGAGTAATTATTCATTTATTGTATCGCTCACCTCATGTTTTAAGAACCAGAGAAAGTTAGATAATTTTAATCTGCGAGTTTTATAGTACACTTCGACTCAAAATTCATTTCGTATGGCAGAAGTATTCTACTGAAATAAACAAGACAGAATGAAGCTGACGCCATCCGTTTCGAATAACACATGAACATGAAGAAAACGGCACCAGTTTAAACTCATGAGACAAAGCCCATGGATTTTTTTGAGGTAAATGAACTGGTTAGACCGAAGGCTAAATAAATAAACAATGAACTGACAGTGGTGAGAGATTTGGGGGCCATGTGATAAAACAAGTTCTACCGAAGGTTATCCTCTAGTAAGCCCTTCAAGCCCAAAAGGGCAATCAGAAAAATTTTCACCAAAACACAGCAAAAAAATTAGATAAAACCGCAGATGATCGAGGCAAGACTATAAACGTTGTTAAGACGCATGCCTACGTACCAAGTACAACAGATTTGGAGAGCAAAATGGCCAAAGACAGTTGTGAGCCATGACTTTGAAAATCCACCTCAACCTCCCAAAAACGAATTCGCCGAAGGTTATAGAAAGAGCAACTCAATCCTGAAGCTGGAACATTTTTTTAAGCCTTGTGTCCAATGGGACAACAAAGAGAAAGAAGATAAGATGTTATTTGAAGTGATTTGAAGCTTGGGGGCCACCTCGAACTTAACGTAATTTTATTTCAAAGTTGAAGTAAAATAAGATCAAATTGTAAACTACCTTCTATTATCGTAACGAATATCTCACGATCGCCTCCACACATCACTTCGTGATTTATAGAAGTAAGACATCAACATCTTAAGACTAACCTTCAAGGTTTGTAGTCTCATGTGCACATCTTGATAGTCAGCAAATCAAATCTCAAACTTCAAGTTTTCGACTTTTTTTCGCGTTTTGTTCGCACTTTGATCATTAAAATATCCTCATCCGAAGAGCCAGCAAACTCCACAAGTATCCACAGAGTTAGAAATGGTAGTAAACTTGTCATACTCTTCCATCCCTCTCCAAAAAATATCACAGAAAGGTGTCGATCGCTCAGTTGAAAACCCGCAAAAGCGCGCTGAAAATATCAAAATGGCGCCGAACGCGCCAAACAAATTTCCTTGGCGCATGCGCAACAAAATGCCCCTCTGCTCTTTTCATGTACATGTGCAGCCTCTTCCAGCCTCGATCCCATGCAAGTTAGGCTCCAAGCTTCCAAAAATTTCACTGGGCCAAAGACCTTGTAAAAACCACAACAGAATAGACTGGACTGGACTACATCACTGATCTCAAAAGCGACGGTAAAAGAAGAAGAAAACGTGAAGCCATTGACAAAACGAATGAGATTAATTTGATCTCACTTTAATGAGATTTAATGTGTTAAGACAAGCAAACAAACATATAAATACACAAACAAAGACAAAAATCCCAGGGAAACGAACCGTAAAAAATTCGATATGCTTTGACAGTCTTTTCGAGCCTTTGCTGTAACCCAGTCCTGCAGTGGACTGTACTAAGAACGTTTCCCCGCAAGGGATGCATGTAAGTAGCTCGCCTTCGAAACAAGAAACATGAAATCAGAAGTATGTTACCTAAAATATGTTATAAGCTTCTTGTCAAATTAATGGTTTCTAGTAAAACACCATTTCTGCCATTTTAGGGCCCCCTGACGTCTCATTCTGCTGAAATTTTTTGCTTTATCATTCACAGAAACTTTACATAAGGGAAGGTACGTTAAGGTGACTGACAAAAGTGCGACCCTCCCCTCACTACTACATGGTATGTTCCATGCCATAGAAACCTCAGAACATTTCGCTTGTGAACGCAAAATGTTTGAATATAAATACATTTCGATACTGAATGTCTGCGAGCTGAAACAAGAAAATGCGAACAATCAGTGTGGGATATTTACGTTTTATAGCTGAAGTTTGGATATGAAAGCGTAAACTTTGAGACTTTGTATGTCCTTCTCCAGCTACACCAACTCCACGACCCTGTCCCGATTACAACAAACTTCCCGACTTTCACGACTTACCAAGTGCGAAAATTCCAACGAGTGGCAGCAAACCTGATGATTATCAGCCTCGAGCTCAAATAAAACAGATGTTTCAAGAGGGTAAGCTTTAAGAAGGGGATAAAAAGACAATCAAAGAGTTTTCTGAAAAATACATTGTTTCAGAAAACCTTGTCGCAGACTGTAATGAGCATCTAACTGACATTGAATAGCGGATAGTCAACAGGAGCAAGAAGATGATTAAACGATACCTGAGTCTAGTACGTCTCGATACGGACGGAAAAGGACACAAGTCCTCCGAGAAAACTATGTGCCATGGCATAATATACATGTAGAAATGTAACCTAGAACCTATTAATAGTAAAACACCAAATTTAATCAAAGTAGGTGAAAAGAAAAACTTGATCTGTAAGAAAAATGTTTATAACCGGAACGAAAAAAAAAATTAACATACGCATGAGTTGGAGCCATTCCTGTCTGCGGTGAAATACACGAATGGCTCCAGTCTGGTCGTCCGCCTAAACTGAGTTTTGTCATCCAATCACAGGTCGGAGCCATTCCTGTATTTAGTCGCTAGTGAGACAATATCGGCTGCTGTAGACATTTCTACTCGTTTTCAAACGTTTCTTCGAGGAGTGTCCGATGAACTCAGCCCCGAAGAACTAAGGCATGCCGTATCGTCCATAAAAAAATAATTTTAGGGGCAAGTTTGAGGATCAAGGAGAAAAAGATTTGTACTCATGCCTCCAATTATTCGCTAAGCAGGGTCTTACATCGGAGGACAATCTGACTTTGTTGGAAGGGTTTCTGAGCCCGAAAGCGTCCAATAAAGAGTCGCTAAAGGAAAAAAATCAACAATTTAAGGAAAACCGCCAACAAGAGGTCAGTCCCGGGAAAGGAGGAATCAGGTTTGACCGGCAGGGAACGTGACCTAGAGAAAATTATGGCAATGTTGATAACTGGAAGTTCGCGTGTTGTCAATTTGCATGGAATTAGTGGAGTAGGCAAGACGAAATTGGCAATAGAAACTGTTTCAAAGTGGTCAGGGAGGACCAGAAATGAAAGACGTTCATTTTCATGTTTTAAACGCTTTAGCACCAAACAAAACGATCATAAGTTTCGAAGCAAATCTAGTGGTTGAATTAATACAAAAGTTGAGGTAAGCAGAGCAACATAGTGACATATTGCTGCTCCTTGATAACGTCGATAAATTTGCAGGAGGAGATGATGAAGCTTCCATACTTAACCTATAATTTATTTGTTCTCTGCTTTATTGATATAGATTTTGAAGACGAATATAAATCTTGCCAAGATATTCCCAATTTACACTTTCCTACTGTGCAAGCGGATATAACAGAATGTGCCACATATGCTGTTGTGAGTCGTCTGCATCTTACCCCTGAATTCACGATTTCATCAAATGGTGATTTCTTTTTCATGCCTGAATATCCAAGTATAGGTATTACTATCCCGAAAAAGGCTGTTACTTCCAAAACAAGGATTCCTCTTCGAATGAAGGTACAGACTTTTCCTGAAATATAACAGATGCGAGGGGCATCTAGTGTCATTACAGTAAATGTTCGTGATTGTTTATCTTTAAGAACTGATGGTTGAAGTGTCGAGTCGTTTGACAAGCGAAGTCCTATTGACAAGTTTTGATAAACCTTGGGACTAAAACGTTTTGTTGTTTTGTTCCCTGAAAATGTACTTTTTACCTTCTTTTTGTTGCTTGAGTCTGTCTTCTACCGTTGGAGATTCATGCAACACTTAAATACTGAATTTAAAAATGAGTGTGGAGAAAATTCTCCCCTTTTCTATTTTACTTTACCGTAACGTAACTTGTTCTTCACCTAACGATTCCTTGGTTTTTCTCTTTTCGACATAATTTTCCCATTAGGTGCAAGAAGTACCAGGTGAAGAGTTTGAGGCTAACGATATACTTATTGGACCTATACTGCGAATAGTTTGCGACGAAACGGTTGAGTTCTTGACGCCTGTTACCATAACGCTGCCAGTTTCGTTGGGAGACACGCACCATGACTTTCCTGATCCAACGGCATGCCGGGTAAGAATATTGTTTCTGAGTTCTGATGGTGAACAGAAGGAATGGAAGGAAATCACCGACGATTTGAAGAACCCAGTGACGTTTGACGGCATGACAGTTAAATTTCAGGTGGAACGCTTCTCTGGGTATGTTTGTTTATGAATTGCACCAAATGTGGCCGGTTTGCAAATCGTCATTTGCATGTCCCCTAATGGGAGTATTACTGGACGTAGTAATCAAGCAGATAAACTGCTTTTTTCTTGTAAATAATTGGAATGTGGTAACCTCGGAACTTTTTCACAAAGAAGACCGCATTTTTCAATCATTTTTTCAGTCTAAATTTAGAAAATATCGAAGTGAAGATGATTTATTAAGCGAGCACTCGTGTGGACATAATAATTGATAGAGAATGGGAGTTTTAGTATGTATATGAAAGAGTTATTACGTATGAATAAGTTACTGGAGCTTCGAACTGAGCCAAGGGATCTGCACTTTTCCCCCTCGAATGTAAAGACTGGTAAACGATAGACAAAGCTGGACAAAACTCTTAGCATCAGATCTTCTTTATAAAAGGAAACCCTATCTTGAGTATTACCATCGTGATACTGTCTTTTGCACCTATCATATCATTCTCCAAAGAAAAAAAAGTCACTCTCGTCTTAACTCAAATTTCTTATCTTCTGTTTCTTGGGGAGACGTTGCTGAAATCCCAAACAACGGCTGCCAAGGAGAGGAATGTACTTGCAGATCCGATCTGGCGCTAAGATTGCAGTTTACATACAGTTCTTTGACTTTTATTAGGTATTCGTGTCTTATTGACTGGTGTGCAGATAGCTTCAGTTATCAAAGCGTTATCGGATATCTATCGAGCCTTATTCGGATCCAACCTCAGCTGGCAGTGTTCTTCGCCTACTTCCCTCTGGAAGACCGCCCTGATTCTCAAGACATCTTGTACCTAATTTGCTGCCCATCTCAACTTAAAGAAAAGGTGCGGGCTGAAATTACGAATCAAGCTAATGCGCCTACTCCGAGCGATTCAAGCTCCCGCATCAATATGATTCCTGGGCGTGATAGGGCTTACGTCTCCCTCATAGGAGGGATCAGAGCGATTGAGGAAGAAGACATGGATGAATTTTATCTCCATTAAGTTTTTAGAAACGCTTCACTGAGAAAACCCTCAGTATGATATTAACCTGAAGTTTTATTCTAGTAGGTTTCTTTTATATAATGCCAAGAGGGCCAGAAACATAGGGGATTTTGTTTAATCAAATTCAAAATAGCAATCAGCAGAGAGTTAAGTTGAGTTGTTATTGATAACTCAAACTTTGACTTCATAACTTCACTTTTTTTTTCTGATATAAATTGCAGGTGCTATAGAGCCCAGAAAATGATTAAATTCTAATTTAGATTATCGCTGTACACTCACTCCCCACTCCCCGTTTCCAGTTCCTCGTTCAACGTTTTGGTAACATCCGTCCTATTTTCTCAGTAGAAAAATGGCAAAGATTCTTGCTGATAAATACATCCTTTTACGTGCTGATAAGAATTATTTTTAACAGGTTTATGAGTGATGACCTCCATAAAGCTCAAGTTCCAATCCGTGTCATTGATGACAAAGGACTTTCAGGGGTGAAGTTTTTCAAAACACCCAAGTTTGAAAAAGACACTCTGCTATGTCGATTAAATTTTCGAGTATCGCCTCTCAAGAGAAAGCTGAAGGTAAGGGGTTTATTTTGTAACTTCCTTAGTACAATTTGTCACTGACTTTTCGATTGCTGTACAGATTTTGAACGTGATTTTCATATAATTCCTTTTTGTTAAACGATATTGAGAATGACATTAGCAAAATTCCGATCAACAGTACAATAGAGTGGATTTTAAAGGTGACGTTTTTCAGAGGACAGTTTTGCGTGTTGAGAAACAGAGAAGAAAAATGAAAAAAAGAGAAAAGGAAAGGAAATGCAACACGATCACGTGACATATCAAATGGATTTTATCATACATGCATGTAGAATACATGGTGGAATTCGTAGAAAATAAACATATGCGTCCTGAGAATTAAACATGTACATTCTTCTAAAACTAAATAGGAACATATTACTTTTTATGTAATTTTAGAAAACCCCGGTGGAGTTTTTTGGCATTCCTGTCAATGATGAAATCTTGTCAAATCCGCGTCCTGAGAATGTTCTGGGGATTGGAAAACAATTCGTTGGTTCAGAGGTGTATGACGATCTCCTTTCCCGCTTCAGCAAAGGCAATATGAATCAGAAGCAGACAATGCAAAGCTTCTATGAGGTTCTTGCAGGATTGAAAATTGAGACCCAAGATGAGTGTTTTGAAGCCCTTGTCAAGGAAATGAGCCGCTATGATACATTCGAATTTGTGGGGCATCGACTTCAGGAAGGTAACGACATTAAAAGGTCAAACAGTTTTCGTTTGAGTGTGAAAAGTAATCCAAGATTAGTGTGGTTTTGTTTTACTTTTCTTTTTAATTGTTTCAGAAAACTAGTGCCACCCAAATTCAACCGACCATGTACAAAATAAGACCAATCGCGACTTTGTCGCTCGCGTTTCTCCGGGTTTTTAGCAGTTTGCTTTTTCTAACTTTAATAAGCTCTTAGTGATATTTTCCTCTGATAGGCGGTTGTGATATAAATTTCGTTTAGGTTTCACGACACTCAATTGAATTGAGCATGACACTCAGTTGAGTTGAGCTCTGATGGATAATGGTTCACTTGTCCACAACGCTTGACACATAACCTTTACTCTTAGAAGTTATTAACGCCTGTATTTTCCTCACTGTGGTCATATTTTGTCTGGAATACAAGTGAAGAGAATTGACGAGCTCATCGCAAATAATTTTGTTTCATATGTTTCTGGAAGTAGATATCACGGGAGAAATTTTAACAGTAAGGATGCATGATATAGAGAATTACCCTGATATCCCAAATTCTAAACAGGTTTGACTTAGTATAAATGTTGTTGCAATTTTTGATGTCACGTACCCTGCGGAGCCCCCCTGTAAAATGTTAGTCATTCTTGTAAATGGGGGCACAAGGTTCTACGTTCAAAGAAATGTCTTGCGCATTTGTCCTTTTCTGACCACAGGGATGAGCCCCGACCTAGTCCCAGGGAAATTAATCTTGCCAAGGTCTGGGCTCAGCCTGGGAACTAGAGGGGAGTTTACGGTGAGTCTCCCTTGATACTTTGCAATCATGTCCAGGTTTAACAGAGTCGAGATCGCAGAGGGGCTAAGCTTGGTGATTTGCTCTCGGAGTGGGGTTTGTGATACAAGAAGTTAATCAGTTAGTGGCAGGTTTCTGATCTGATAATAAAGGCAGAATGCACGCAGTCCATTTGGAATTTTTTATCATATTCCTTTTCGCCCTTCTAGGTAAAGATGCTGTTTGCAAATCACTGAAGACAAATGCGGACGTGAAGAAAATTGTATCAGAAAAAGTAGAATATCATTGGAAAAACCTGGCAAGAGAGCTGGGGCTTGAAGATGGAATAATTGATGCGATATCTGTGGAACAGCAAGATAAATGTGGAGAATGCTGTTATCAAGTTCTACAAAGATGGTACGAAGAGAATGGCGAATCAGCTACTATCAGAAGAGCCATGGTGGCACTGACTAGAATAGGATTAGCGGACATCAACAACGACATTGTAGATTGTCTTAATTTGAGACGTCAGGATCAAATGGAGTTAGACTCACAGAACTGATAAAATTGGAAGAATTTAGCATTCAATTTATATCTTCAACGACGTATCTTTGGACTTTATTCAAGACACAATGTACCTTGGTACACACGAAACAAAACGAGCAATCACTTGACGCCAAACATGTTCTGGTCAGTAACATCATGCAAACACTTTTACAGACAATAGGAAATTTGCATGATTTGATCATGTAACTTTGTTATGCACACACACACGCACCCATGTGGCTTTGGATGAAGACTGATGGCAAAAATTGAAAAAAGCTTTGTGAACTTAGTAAAAGTTTGAATTTTTTAGATGTAAGTTTGAGATTTTTGGACTGTGAAATTTTGGTAGTTTAGTTCAAAAGATTCTTACACTGAAGGGAGAGTTCGCAATTCAGTTCCTCTCTTTTATCCTCAGAGGCGTTGCTGTATGTAAAACAGAAAAAAGAAAAACGTTTTCACGTAAATGGTCGCTCATTTACCCACCCTTCTAAGTCTAAGGAGGCCTTGAGCATTTGGACAAAATGACTTAAGAATTTTAAGAGTATTAGGCCCAAAGTACACGTTGCATCTAAATTTGGCTTACTGGCTAAACTTTATTCCCAGTACATATAAATATGTAGATCAGTATTTGTGCATCTACGAGCCCAATTTTAGTAGGGAATGTTGTACCATATGATACGAACACACTGCAAAATTGTTATTCTTTCAAGCGCGCGGCTATAGGTTTTAGAGGTGAATTAATTTATAAACTGCATAACAATATTTGTATGCATTTTTAAAAAGCAACTTTTTTGCAAGTAATTTCTGAATCAGAAAGTTGTGGGTATTTTGCTGTTACTAGCAATTTGGACTGAGTTTGGCACATCCAAAATCGCGTATGTCAAGTTCACATTGAATAATTTGTTAATAACTTAAGCAAGGCTGCCCTTTCTTTTTAGCCCTCAATGGTAATTATGGGCAGCCTGAACTCTCTCCATTTTTCAAGTAATATATATTTTTGTATCATGTAAATTAATGTAGGGTACAAATAAAGTTGTTTTTGAAGTTGAAATGTTTACCTTTTCTATTTTTTCCTTTCAATTTATATTCTTTTTTCAAAGGATATGTTAGATATGATCAGAGTAAAACGCACACGTGAGAACGTTTGACGACGTAGCTTTTACGTTTAAAGCGATAACAATGTAGAAATGCAGAGGTGAGACCCTGAACAAACACAGAACTAAACCCGATTCGTTCAAAGATGGCTAGTGTCGGGGATGAACTAGAACGAGTAACAAGAGACGTGATAGTCCCGCCATTTTTCGGAGAAATTTCTTTTTCCTGAAGGGATGAATGATGTCCAATCCCATCAGATGGCTAAATTTGTTAATGCCGCTAAAGAATCTCCCTTTTTTCTAGAATAGCTGGATCCTATTTTGCGACAAGGACGGAAATCTTTTGATGATCTCATCGCAAGACTCGCTCTCACTCCAAAGAAACCCAAAGTGGAGGAACATGCCTCGAGAAGCCATTCGATTTTGAGGAAGATGGAGTTGACATGGGTCAGATATCGGTTGAGAGAAATATTCGACGCACTTTCCACTAAAGGTTTGAAGGTATCTGCAGTAGTGATTCCCTATTTCATGGGCCTTTCTCTGTGAAAACAGCTGTTATTGACCAGTCAGAGGCTATTGCTCAGTTAGAGGGTCTTGTAGCCTGTCGAATTATTTTTGTAGTTTATGAGGATGTAAAAGAAAGGAAGCATTACAGTCATTCACTCTTACAGAAGTATGCTGATAGTATCAAGAGTCAGGAAAACTTTCTTGCTATTTACCTAGGGGCAAAAGCACGCTCTTATGAACTCTTCAGGTCCAAGATAGAGGAAATTGCCAAATACATAGAGCCAAGCTATGTCAGAGCATTCCATTTATTTGAGACAGACAGAGGAAACTATGAGTTCGCTGTTGAGATCTCCTTGCAACCAGAATATTTCATTTTTCAAGGTGAATTCTATAAGATTGCTTGGATTGCATCCCTTTTCATTGCAATGCTGAATAGGAAACTAATAATGGTGTTTGAATCCTGGGTTGAGATGTGTGAAGATGATGGAAAGACAGGTGTGGTAATTTAACATTGATGGTTTGGTCAATCATAAAACTAAATTAAGAAAATGTGAGAGTGGCAATGGTGCAATCAGTTTCCATGTTATAATTTATATTAAATTAAAAGAGCATGTATGTCACACCTGGTTAACAAATGTTGACCCTTTAACCCCTAAGAGTGTCTAACATCTAATTTCTCCTAACAATGTCACCCTTGAATCAAACATGAAGGTCATGAGAATAAAGGAAATGATCATCAACTGAAGCAGCTCTTGATTATAAAACAAATTCTCTTTGTCAACATCTTGGGAAATGTATAGTGAATAGTATGGAGAATATGGATACTGATGTCAGGGGGGTAAAGAGTTAAAAGAAAACATCTGCTGAGGGGCAAACTTTGAATGATCTCAAAATACAACTCTTCAAGTGTTCAAATTGTAAAACTTGCCTCAAAATTGGGAATCTTATCTAATACATTAGTGTTCTTTTCAGTATTCATGTCATTTATTTTAATTACACACCATCACCATTTCATTTTGTAATTGTGGGGAGATAGCAACACATGTTGTCACTTATGGGGCCTTAAAATGACACAATTTAATTAATGAACATTTCTTTGTCTCCTAAATTTAATTAAATTTAATCTCTCAAATTTAATTATAGTTTTATTATCATAATGTTAAACACTCCTGGTAGGTAGTAATATTTCAGATGAAGAGACACCTGATAAATATGCTGATATAAAGTTGTAACAATGATCATTATCATTCTTATCAGTATTAATATCATTATTATTTTACTGCATTTGTGGGTTCTCTTGCTCCAACACAATTTAAATGCTGGGAAGCAAAGCAAGTTTTTGATATCTATGGAACAGAGAAAGCATTGAAAGTATTCATGATAGCTTTCCATTCACTGGAGGAAGTCAAATACAAATCCAATGATTTCTTTAAAAGTTTTCTGATTAGAAAGGAAAAAACATCAAGGAAATTATATACAGCATAACTTAGTTACATTAAATATTGGCAACTTTAGTACCAGTTGTCTGTGAAAAAAAAAGCCAGGCTGTGGGCTAACACAAACAAGCAAAAATTGTCTTGGGTCTGTTCTAATAACCACAATCGTTTGTTATTTGCCCATTCTTTTACATGCCTCCACTGACTCAGGGAGTGGAACAGGCTACATCAGAAATGGTTTAGAGAGGAATACAACATATGACAATTAATTGCCTCCCTAACTAACGGAATCATCAACAGGCATTCTATGCCAAAATTTCACAGATTAAACTTGAATGTTAGAATTGAAGTTGTTCCCAAGGTGGTAGAGAGAGAGATGATTACTACCATAGCCCTCCTTGTGTAAATCAGGGAGTCTACACGACAGGAAGTTATCAGCTCATTATCTGAAATTATGTATCTATTCTTGGATTAGTCTGCCTTTGGCCCATACAAGCAACAAGTTATGATAGTCAAGCCAGAGAACGAAACTCACTTGTCCTGAAATAACTATGAGAGCCCCAGCTTCCAAGCTTATTTTAAGATGATAATTGAGTGCACATACGTTACAAACAAAGTTTAGTAAAAGTGTCCTTTGCTCACCTATCTGAGTGTTAACTCTGGTTATCATAATTGACAAAGCCAAAATTGGAGTCCTCAGATATTTTCAAAAAAGCTTGTGCCTAGTTGTTGTGTTGAACTGTTGCTATACAAGACCTACATACTGTCCCACCTGGAATACTGCAGCCTACTTTTATAAGGATAGATAAAACATTGAACAATAAACTAGAATCTGCCAACTTTTTCTGAAGTGAATATAATGTAGATGTAAAAGCCTCCATCTATAGGCTTCTGTTATATCAATTGCAAAAACCTTAATGAAGTTGAGTAAAAGAGCACACCTCTCTGGGTGTTGACAATGGACACTGTTTATCAACCCAAAGTACATGTGCTTAGAGCTCCCTATAGTACTCATTTAAAGTAGAGGTACTATATCTATATCCTTAAGTTTCATGCAAACACTTTAAGATAACAATGGAATACATAATTGTTCATTTCACACCCTCTCATGCTGGATAAGGGTGTTTGGTCTTGTTCAGCTGTAGAGAAATAAAAAAAATACATAGCTACAATTAATCTATTAAATTAATTAATTAGACAATTCAAATTACATTTAAGGCTCAGAAAGTATAATTTACCAGCACTCCACTGAAGTCACTACAATGAGTGACTGAAAAGGAATTTCTCCCAACAAAATCGCAACATTTTAAGGCAGAAACATGATGAGGGAGAGCCAAATGGGTGGAATCAGTTATGAGTGACTAACAATTTTATCACTTGGTTAACCTATCAATATTTTGTAGTAATATCAAAAGAAAAGATTTACTACCTGAGCAATGCATTCACTCTGATTCCATGTTACTGAGTCTTGCCTTGTTGAGCTGCAAAGACACAGAAAAGACAAAATGAGACAGAGGAATGAGAATTTGAGATGTCACCATGCTACCATGTCTGTATGAAATTTTACTCTACTTCAAAGTTATTTGTCATGCATTATCAGGCTACAACAAATGAAACTAAATACCATAATAATCAGAATTATCACTAAACTCAACTTAAACCTTTACTTGAAAATAAAATTCAACTGCAGTGAACATGTACTTTGCTTTTACTTTGACAACTGCTGTATGTTTAACCAACACATGCAAGTCACACAAAAGAAATTCATACCAGAAGCCATCTTCAGCATCTCCTCAACAAGATCTCCACACTGTTTCTCCCAACTGTACTTCTCATCGTAACTTTCCCTCAGTGAATTAGCCTCATCCAGCCGTACTGTCCTTTTTAAGTCCCTGACCGTTTTAATTGCCTTGGACCACTCACTGATATCCTCTGACTCCACAATGGATAACCGACCACCATCGACATATCTCAAGGCTTTACCAAGTCCTGATACACCATGTACCAGGATAGGGAGGCCAGATGACAAGGCTATAAGACCAAACATTCCAAATTCTTGTTCACCTGAGGGCGCAATGGCAAGGTCTGCTTCACAGAGCCACCTTTTCATTTCTTTTTCATCTTTTGGAGGGCTTTGAATGATCAGCTGATGTTTGGGTACACCACATTCATGAAATTTCTCAATAAATCCCCTATGTTCTCCTTTAGCAGCACCAACCAAGATAATCTCATAGGATCCGTCCTTCAACCCAGCAACTGCTTTAGCAACAGTGTCAAGTCCTTCTTTGTAAAAATACCTGGGGTGACCATGACCTGCCACCAGGATACGAAAATTTTCCCTATCACAAGGGTCTTGTGTGACATCAGCAAATTCACTGAGTATACCTGGAGTTAACTTGAAAACTTCTTTTCCTTGATAAGAGAGGGAAACAGAAAGTTTTTCAGCTCTCTTTGGTCCAACAGCAACTGGAAGATCAGCCATTTGCATCATAGGCTGAACATTGCTTTTTCCTAGGCATTCATCTTCCATCTTAGCCTGGGCATCTCTTAATTCTGCATCTCTAGAGAAGCTTTCTTCAAAAGAATCACAACCAACAAAAATACTTTTGCAGCAGTGATGTTCCTTAAATGTTTGTGCCATTCTGCAAAATCTATCACCCACACCAATAACAATGTCTGTAGTGAGGCCTTTTGGTGGGAAGCGCAGCCAGTCATTAGGATTTTGGAATCCAGGTAGCTTTTTTGCTTCAACAATGGTAACATTGTGACTTTCAGCATTTATCTTGTCAAGTTCATCACATGAACCTTCAGGGACCAAGACAGTGACTTTCACATGAGGGAATTTTGCCAGTTGTTTGGACAACTCTTTTGTGACGATTGAGTTGAATCCCCCAGAACCCCACATCCATCCCCATCCACTTGCCAGGATGGTTACTTTGAGTGGATTGTCAAAGAAATATTTTCCATTGCATGGCAGCTGATCAATTATTTGTTCAGCATAACTCCTTCCTGAAGCTTCAGCCTGCTAAAGAGGAACAAATGACTATGTTTAAAATAAAAGTGATGATAGTTAAGGTCACTGATTGGGAGATCTCTCTGCTCTTTCTACATGTATAAGCATTGTGCCAAACTGTCATGTTTAGCACTTTACATTGTATTAATTACAGCAACAAAATAATGCCATGATGTCACAGATATATTTTCATTGGTTATGATGCAACAAAATTTACACAGCTTTTACCAATACGTACTGCTTCATGCCAAATGTTTTCTTTCAGAATGTCCCAGATTAAAACACAGTTTCTGGTTTACTTGTTGGGCAAAACTCTCTACACAAACTCTGCTACTACAAAGGGGAAATATGTTTCAAAACTGATGACAAGTCAGCATAAGAGATTTGTTTCATGTTTGTATATGTAAATGCACATATGATAACAATAAGTAGTGCTGATGACAATAAGTAGTACGACAGTTCATTCAAGATTCCAAGGTCTTGTCTAAGACCTTCAAGTCCATTTGCGAAAAACAGCCAAATGTCATATGGAACAGAGCGAATTATAGCTTTAATACTACCAAGATCTCACATCATTTTGGCTATGAAAATATATCTCAAAAGAACAGAGTAAGGCAACACTGGATGAAACAGCTAGTGGTACTAGTCAAGAAATATAATTTAAGTGATATCTCACAATTTTTTTAGCAGCTCTTTCCTTAATTTGTATATTTGATGCTCCCACCGATGTAGATTAGGAGGACTGTACTCCTACTTGCTCATATTTTCCAAACTCATTCAATTGATCTGTCTTTGCATGTAGCTCTCAAACACACTGTGATTAGTTGCTCTTTCTTTGTTAGTGCATTAAAAAGTATTTGGCCTTTATCAATATGTACTGCTTCATCAAAAATGTTTTCTTCCAGAATAAAACATGCTTTCTGATTTGCTACTTGTTGGGCAAAACTTTCTGAGCAAACTCTGTTGCTGCAATGAGTAGATATGTTTCAAAATTGTTGACAAGTCAGCCTGAGAGATTTCTTTCATGTTTGCATAACTATGTAAATGCACATATATTTAACAATCATGTAAGCACATTTTAAAATTAATCCACTTTAGCTCTTGACAATAAACATAAATCTACATGTAAGTGACATGTAGGGCATAAAAATCTACCTTTATTTTCATAATCAGGTATACCCCAGAAGAGTTATCCTTCTGCCGGGCTAGGATGCAGAGGTGAAGAGTTAAGTGAACATTTACTTGGAAAAATGCAATGAATGGTAAAATTATATAACTAACTTACCCATATTTCATCTTGCATTGAGTGAAAGTTCTGAAATGCAATCAAACCAATTTGCAAACTTATTTGTCACTTTGCTATGCTTTAATCAAACTTAACCTCTTCATCACAGAGAAATAGGAAGCCACTTTGCTTCTGGCCACAGAGGTAAATTGTCTTTTAATCACAAACAGGCTAGCCAATCAGCATGTGTGAAAGCACTTGGTCTAGTTATTTGACGTGTAGTACACTAAACTAACACTGTACCCTTAAACTCTTACTATACTTGAGGAAAATATGAGATGCAGCTTCTCTTTTACGGCCCGAAATATTTTTGCAAACATAATTGAAAATCTTTCAAAAATTCTCTCAATCATAAGTCACAGATAACACATATATGTGGTATGACATTTTGCTTCAAGGTCTTGCTTGAAACCTTCAAGTCTGTTTTCGAAAAATGGTGTCTTATGGAACAGTGAGAGTTTAAGCTTTAATACTGCCAAGATCTCACATCATTTTGGCCATGAAAATAAATCTCAAAAGAATACAGCATTACTATACTGGATGAAACTGCTAGTGGTGTGGGTTGAGAAATCCGAAGTTTGCAAGTCTTTCTTACACTGCTATTCCAGCCGCCATCTAATCTGGTTTGCTTCCGCAAGCACTTTTTATGTACAGGTGCATCCTCTTCCAGCCTCCATCCCAGGCAAGTTAGGATCCAAGCTACCAAAAGTTTTACTGGGCCAAAGACCTTGTAAAAACCAGAACACAATAGACTGGACTGGACTACATCACTGATCTAAAAAGCGGCGGTAAAAGAAGAAGAAAAC
The DNA here is from genome assembly GCF_036669915.1 of Pocillopora verrucosa. Taxonomy (NCBI): domain Eukaryota; kingdom Metazoa; phylum Cnidaria; class Anthozoa; order Scleractinia; family Pocilloporidae; genus Pocillopora; species Pocillopora verrucosa. The sequence continues at coordinate 5,543,702 of NC_089316.1, read as the reverse complement.
GTGAAGCCATTGACAAAATGAATGAGATTAATTTGATCTCATTTTAATGAGATTTAATGTGCTAAGACAAGCAAACAACCATATAAATACAAAAACAAAGACAAAAATCCCAGGGAAACAACTGTAAAAGATTCGATATGCTTTGACAGTCTTTTCGAGTCTTTGCTGTAACCCAGTCCTGCAGTGGACTGTACGGAGAACGTTTCAAGAATTCTCTAAATGATAAGTCGCTGATGACAATATGTAGTATGACATTTTGCCCAAGATTCTAAGGTCTTGTCTGGGACCTTTGAGTCTGTATTTGAAAATGGTGTCTTATGGAACAGTGAGAGTTTAAGCTTTAATACTACCAAGATCTCACATCATTTTGGCCATGAAAATAAATCTCAAAAGAATACAGTATCACCATACTGGATGAAACTGCTAGTGGTGTGGGTTGAGAAATCCAAAGTTTGCAAGTCTTTCTTACACTGCTATTCCAGCTGCCGTCTAATCTGGTTTGCTTCGGCAAGCACTTTTTATGTACAGGTGCATCCTCTTCCAGCCTCCATCCCAGGCAAGTTAGGATCCAAGCTACCAAAAGTTTTACTGGGCCAAAGACCTTGTAAAAACCAGAACACAATAGACTGGACTGGACTACATCACTGATCTAAAAAGCGGCGGTAAAAGAAGAAGAAAACGTGAAGCCATTGACAAAATGAATGAGATTAATTTGATCTCATTTTAATGAGATTTAATGTGCTAAGACAAGCAAACAACCATATAAATACAAAAACAAAGACAAAAATCTCAGGGAAACAAACCGTAAAAGATTCGATATGCTTTGACAGTCTTTTCGAGTCTTTGCTGTAACCCAGTCCTGCAGTGGACTGTACGGAGAACGTTTCCCCACAAGGGATGCATGTAAGTAGCTCGCCTTCAAAACAAGAAACATTGAATCAGAAGTATGTTACTTAAAATTTGCTGTAAGCTTCTTGTCAAATTAATGGTTTCCAGTAAAACACCATTTCTGCCATTTTAGGGCCCTCTGATGTCTCATTTTGCTATAATATTTTTGCTTTGTCATTCGCAGAAACTTTACATAAGGGAAGGTATGTTTTTCTTGAAGGGGAGGGCTGGGGAATTTTGGTATTTTTTCCAAAAAGAGTGTTTGCCTGCCCTTGTCTTTTAATAAAAAACTCTTGACCCCCCACCCCCTCAAGGTGACTGACAAAAGTGCGACCCTCCCCTCACTACTACATGGTATGTTCCATGCCATAGAAAGTTCAGAACATTTCGCTTGTGAACGCAAAATGTTTGACTATAAATACATCTCAATACTGAATGTGTGCGAGCTGAAACAAGAAAATGCGAACAATTAGTGCGGGATATTTCCGTTTATGTAACTGGGTCTTGCCTTGTTGAGCTGCAAAGACACAGAAAAGACAAAATGAGACAGAGGAAGGGGAATTTGAGATGAATGGGCTACCATGTCTGTAAAAAATTTTACTATACTTCAAAGTTATCTGTCATGCATTATCAGGCTACAACAGGTGAAACTAAATACAATGATGATCAGAATTATCAGTAACTCAACTTAAACATTTACATTGAAAATAAAATTCAACTGCAGTGAACATGCGCATTGCTTTACTGACAACTGCTATATGTTTAAACAACACATGCAAGTCACCTAACAGAAATTCATACCAGAAGCCATCTTCTGCATCTCCTCAACAAGAACTTCACACTGTTTCTCCCAACTGTACTTCTCGTTGTAATGATTCCGCAGTGAATTAGCCCCTCCAATTCGTGCTTCCCTAGCTTCATTCCTGACTTTCTTAATTGCCTCGGACCACACAGTGACATCCTCTGACTCCACTATGGATGACGAACCACCAGCAACATCTTTCAAGGCTTCACCAAGTCCTGATGCACCATGTACCAGGATAGGGAGGCCAGATGACAAGGCTATAAGACCAAACATTCCAAATCCTTGTTCACCTGAGGGCACAATGGCAAGGTCTGCTTCACAGAGCCACCTTTTCATTTCTTCTTCATCTTTTGGTGGGCTTCGAATGATCAGCTGATGTTTGGGTACACCACATTCATAAAATTTCTCAACAAATCCCCTACATTCTCCTTTAGCAGCACCAACCAAGATAATCTCATAGGATCTGTCCTTCAACCCAGCAACTGCTTTAGCAACAGTGTCAAGTCCTTCTTTGTGAAAATACCTGGGGTGGCCATGACCTGCCACCAGGATACGAAACTTTTTCCTATCACAAAGGGTATGTGTGACATCAGCAAATTCACTGAGTATACCTGGAGTTAAATTGAAAACTTCTTTCTTCTGACGAGAGAGGGAAACAGAAAGTGTGTCAGCTATCTTTGGTCCAACAGCAACTGGAAGATCAGCCATTTGCATCATAGGCTGAACATTGCTATTTCCTTGGTATACATCGTCCATCTCAGCCAGGGCATCTCTTAATTCTGCATCTCTAGAGAAGCTTTCTTCAAAAGAATCACAACCCACAAAAATACTTTTGCAGTGGTGAAGTTCCTTAAATATTTGCGCCATTTTGCAAAATCTCTCACCCAAACCAATGACAATGTCTGTAGTGAGGCCTTTTGGTGGGAAGCGCAGCCAGTCATTAGGATTTTGGAATCCAGGTAGCTTTTTTGCTTCAACAATGGTAACATTGTGACTTTCAGCATTTCTCTTCTCAAGTTCATCACATGAGCCTTCAGGGACCAAGACAGTGACTTTCACACAAGGGAATTTTGCCAGTTGTTTGGACAACTCTTTTGTGAGGATTGGGTAGAATTCCCACAAACCCCAACTCCATCTCCATCCACATTTATCTGCTAGGATGGTAACTCTGACTGGAGTGCTGGAAGAATATCCTCCATTGCATGGCAGCTGATCAATTATTTGTTCAGCATAACTCCTTCCTAAATCTTCAGCCTGCAAAAGAGGAACAAATGACTATGTTTAAAATAAAAGTGATGATAGTTAAGGTTACTGATTGGGAGATCTCTCTGCTCTTTGTACATGTATAAGCATTGTGCCCAACTGTCATGTTTAGCACTTTACACTGCATTAATTACAGAAACAAATAATGCCATGATGTCACAGATACATTTTCATTGGTTATGATGCAACAAAATTTACACAGCTTTTACCAATATGTACTGCTTCATGCCAAATGTTTTCTTTCAGAATGTCCCAGATTAAAACACAGTTTCTGGTTTACTTGTTGGGCAAAACTCTTTACACAAACTCTGCTACTACAAAGGGGAAATATGTTTCAAAACTGATGACAAGTCAGCATAAGAGATTTGTTTCATGTTTGTATATGTAAATGCACATATGATAACAACAAGTAGTACTGATGACAATAACTATAGTATGACAGTTAATTCAAGATTCCAAGGTCTTGTCTAAGACCTTCAAGTCCATTTGCGAAAAACAGCTGGATGTCTTATGGAACAGAGAGAATTATAGCTTTAATACTACCAAGATCTCACATCATTATGGCTATGAAAATATGTCTCAAAAGAACAGTGTAACAAAACGCTGGATGAAACAGCTAATGGTACTGGTCAAGAAATATTTAAGTGATATCTCACAATTTTGTTAGCAGCTCTTTCCTTAATTTGTATATTTGATGCTCCCACCGATGTAGATTAGGAGGACTGTACTCCTACTTGCTCATATTTTCCAAACTCATTCAATTGATCTGTCTGCATGTGGCTCTCAAACACACTGTGATTAGTTGCCCTTTCTTTGTTAGTGCATTAAAAGGTACTTGGCTTTTATCAATATGTACTGCTTCATCAAAAATGTTTTCTTCCAGAATGTCCCACATAAAAACATGCTTTCTGATTTGCTACTTGTTGGGCAAAACTTTCTGAGCAAACTCTGTTGCTGCAAAGAGGAAATATGTTTTAAAATTGTTGACAAGTCAGCCTGAGAGATTTCTTTCATGTTTGCATAATTATGTAAATGCACATACATTTAACAATCATGTGAGCACATTTTAAAATTAATCCACTTTAGCTTTTAACAATAAAACATAAATCTACATGTAAGTGACATATAGGGCATAAAAATCTACTTTTTTTTTCATAATCAGGTATGCCCTAAAAGAGTTATCCTTCTGCTGAGCTATGATGCAGAGGTGAAGAGTTAAGTGGACATAAAGTTGGAAAAATGCAATGAACGGTAAAATTATGTAACTACTGGCCCAAAATTTTTTTTTCACACATTGAATATCTTTCAAAAGCACATGCTGATGTGAAAGTCTTGTATGAGACCTTGGAGTCTGTTTTCAAAAAACGTTGTCTTATGGAACAGTGAGCATTTAATCTTAATATGCCAAGATCTCACATCATTTTGGCCATGAAAATAAATCTCAAAAGAATACAGTATCATCATGCTGGATGAAACACCTAGTGGTGCAGGTTGAAAAAACTAAACTAAGTGATCTCCCAAAATTTTGTTAGCAGCTCATTCCTTAATTTGTAAATTTAATGCTCCTGCCAATGTAGATTAGGAGGACTGCACTCCTCTTTGCTTATATTTTCCAAACTTATTTGATTGATCTGTCTTTGCATGTGGCTCTCAAACACACTGACTGTGATTAGTTGCCCTTTCTTTGAAAGTGCTTTAAAAGGTACTTGGCTTTTATCAATATGTACTGCTTCATCAAAAATGATTTTTTCTGAGACCTTCAAGTACATTTTTGAAAAACAGTGTCTTATGGAACAGTGCATAAGAATTTAATCTTTTATACTGCCAAGAACTCACATCATTTTGGTCATGTAAATAAATCTCAAAAGAATACAATATCACCATGCTGGATGAAACTGCTAGTGGTGCAGAGGTTGTAAAAACTAAACTAAGTGATCTCCCAAAATTTTGTTAGCAACTCTTCCCTTAATTTGTATATTTGATGCTCCTGCCAAGTTAGATTAGGAGGACTGCACTCCTCCTTGCTCACATTTTCCAAACTTATTTGATTGACCCGTCTTTACATGTGGCTCTCAAACACACTGTGATTATTTGCCTTTTTTTTGTTAGTGCATAATTAAAAGGTTCTTGGCTTTTATCAATATGTACTGCTTCATCAAAACCGTTTTCTTTCAGAATGTTCCAGATATAACATGGTTTTCTGGTTTGTTACTTGTTTGGCAAAACTTTCTTAGCAAACTCTGTTGCTGCAAAGAGGAAATATGTTTCAAAATTGATGACAAGTCAGCCTGAGAGATTTCTTTCATGTTTGCCTAATTATGTAAATGCACATAATTATATTTAACAATCTAATCAGCATGTGTGAAAAGCACTCAGTCTACTTTTTTGATATGTAGTAAATTAAACTAACACTGTACCCTTAAACTCTCACTATACTTGAAGAAAATATGAGATGCAGCTTCTCTTTTACAGCCCGAAATATTTTGCACACATTATTGAATATCTTTCAAGAATTCTCTAAATGATAAGTCGCTGATGACAATATGTAGTATGACATTTTGCCCAAGATTCCAAGGTCTTGTCTGAGACCTTTGAGTCTGTATTTGAAAAATGGTGTCTTATGGAACAGTGAGAATTTAAGCTTTAATACTGTCAAGATCTCATATCATTTTAGCCATGAAAATAAATCTCAAAAGAATACAGTATCACCTTGCTGGATGAAACTGCTAATGGTCCGGGTTGAGAAATCTAAACTAAGTGATCTCCCAAAATTTTGTTAGCAGCTCTTTCCTTAATTTATATATTTGATGCTCCTAAAAATTTAGATTTGGAGGGCTGCACTCCTCCTTGCTCATATTTTCCAAACTTATTTGATTGATGTCTTTGCATGTGGCTCTCAAACACACTGTGATTAGTTACCCTTTCTTTGTTAGTGCATTAAAAGGTACTTGGCTTTTATCAATATGTACTGCTTCAAGAAAAATGTTTTCTTCCAGAATGTCCCTGATCAAAACATGGTTTCTGGCTTGCTACTAGTTATTGTGATTAAACAGCATATGCTGTTAATTTCGCCATTTGCAAACCATTGACTCGGATATTCTGTACTCGTGTGCAATTTCCCGATTGTTTTTCACTGCCTCTGCTTCCACTACTATTTTCAACTTAAAGTTCAGATTGTAAGAATGACGTTGCGTACTAGGCATGATTTTTGTTTTGAACTTAGCAATGCTCGCTGAATCGCCATGAATGAAGTTTTACAACTAGCAACTTGACCAGCTGAGATAAAGCTTACACTGGATCAATTAGTATACATAGCTTTAGAGAGTAACACTGTTTCCTAAGAAGGCCAACTGTATTCACGGTATCTCTGTCTCTTTTATAAGTGTGATTTTTTTCACTTTGTTCGCACAAATGTGTGACTTTTTTGCCGTTTGTTAAAAAAAGGTGACATAACTGTAATTAGGAACTTTGAAAACACTATTGTTTTGAAAGTGAAGATAGTGAAAAGGCTCAAAGTTGAGGTTGCGTCTTATAACCGGGTATTTAGGCGAAATTTTTGGTTTAACAACTTGAAAGTAGCGAGTTCAAAAATTCAGGGTGCGTCTTATAACCGAGTGCGCCTCATAACCGAGAAAATACGGTATATTTAACTATCATGGAAGCACATTCTAAAATTAATCCACTTCAGCTCTTAACTATAAAACATACATCTACACGGAAGTGATATATATAGCGCAAAAAAATCTCATTTTCTTTTTTACATCAATATATTTAACAATCCAATCAGCATGTGTGAAAAGCACTTAGTCTAATTTTTTGAAGTGTAGTAAATTAAACTAACACTGTACCCTTAAACTCCTACTATACTTGAGGAAATATGAGATGCAGCTTCTCTTTTATGGCCTGAAATATTTTGCACACATTATAGAATATCTTTCAAGAATTCTCTAAATGATAAGTCGCTGATAACAATATGTAGTATGACATTTTGCCCAAGATTCTAAGGTCTTGTCTGGGACCTTTGAGTCCGTATTTGAAAAATGGTGTCTTATGGAACAGTGAGAATTTAAGCTTTAATACTGCCAAGATCTGACATCATTTTAGCCATGAAAATAAATCTCAAAAGAATACAGTATCACCATACTGGATGAAAATGCTAATGGTTCAGGTTGAGAAATCTTAACTAAGTGATCTCCCAAAATTTTGTTAGCAACTCTTTCCTTAATTTATATATTTGATGCTCCTAAAAATGTAAATTAGGAGGACTGCACCCCTCCTTGCTCATATTTTTCAAACTTATTTGATTGATGTCTTTGCATGTGGCTCTCAAACACACTGTGATTAGTTACCCTTTCTTTGTTTGTGCATTAAAAGGTACTTGGCTTTTATCAATATGTACTGCTTTGTGAAATTGTTTTCTTTCAGAATGTCACCACATAAAATATGGTTTCTGGTTTGCTAATTGTTAGGCAAAACTTTCTGCACAAATGTTGCTGCTACATAGGGAAAGTATGTTTCAAAACTGATGACAAGTCAGCCTGAGAGATTTCTTTTGTGTTTGCATTTGTAAATGCAGATATATTTTAAGTATCATGTAAGCACATTCTAAAATTAATCTACTTCAACTCTTAATAATGAAACACGCATCTTCTTGTAAGTTACATATAAGGCATAAAAATCTCTTTTTTTATATACAATCATGTACACCCCAAAAAAGAGATATCCTTCTGCTGGCCTAGGATGCAGAGGTGAAGAGTAGTGGACATTTACCCACTTGATACTTCCTAATTCATGTTTTTTAATCAGTTTTAAACATTGCATAAAATCATTGGACGTTTCTTAGTTTCCATTAAATAGCTCATTACAGTATTCAAAACTTTGATATTTTACCATAAAAGGTTGGAAAATGCAATGAATTAGAAAATAATGTAACTAACAAACTAACTTACCCTCTCGCTCTCTGTTGAGTACCTCAGTGGCTGAAATGCAATCAAATCAAACTTAGTTGTCACTTTGCTATGCTTTAATCAAACTTTATTTACCTCTTCACTACAGGGAAATAGGAAGCCACTTTGCTTCTCACCACAGAGGTAAATAGTATTTTAATCACATACACGCTAGCCAATTAGCATGTGTGAAAAGCACTTAGTCTACTTATTTCATGTCTAGTAAATTAAACTTACACTGTGCCCTTAAACTCTTACAACTATACTTGAGGAAAATTAGAGATGCAGCTTCTCTTTTATGTCCTGAATAAAATTTGCACTCATTATTGAATATCTTTCAAGAATTATCTAAATCATAAGTCACTGATAACAATATATAGTACCACATTTCACTCAAGATTCCAAGGTCTTGTCTGAGACCTTCAAGTACATTTTTGAAAAACAGTGTCCTATGGAACAGTGCATAAGAATTTAATCTTTAATACTACCAAGATCTCACATCATTTTGGCCATGTAAATAAATCTCAAAAGAATAACAGTATCACCATACTGGATGAAACTGCTAGTGGTGCAGGTTGGAAAATCTAAACTAAGTGATCTCCCAAAATTTTGTTCACAGCTCCTTCCTTAATTTGTATATTTGATGCTCCTGCCAATTTAGATTAGGAGGACTGCACTCCTCCTTGCTCATATTTTCCAAACTCATCCAATTGATCTGTCTTTGCATAAAGCTCTCAAACACACTGTGATTAGTTGCCCTTTCTTTGTTAGTGCATTAAAAAGTATTTGGCTTTTATCAATATGAACTGCTTCATCAAAAATGTTTTCTTCCAGAATGTCCCACATAAAAACATGCTTTCCGATTTGCTACTTGTTGGCCAAAACCTCCCGAGCAAACTCTGTTGCTGCAAAGAGGAAATATGTTTCAAAATTGTTGACAAGTCAGCCTGAGAGATTTCTTTCATGTTTGCCTAATTATTTAAATGCACATATATTTAACAATCCAATCAGCATTTGTGAAAAGCACTTAGTCTACTTTTTTGAAGTGTAGTAAATTAAACTACAATGTACCCTTAAACTCTTACTATACTTGAGGAAAATATGAGATGCAGCTTCTCTGTTATGGCCCGAAATATTTTGCACACATTATTGAATATCTTTCAAGAATTCTCTAAATGATAAGTCGCTGATGACAATATGTAGTATGACATTTTGCCCAAGATTCCAAGGTCTTGTCTGAGACCTTTGAGTCTGTATTTGAAAAATGGTGTCTTGTGGAACAGTGAGAATTTAAGCTTTTATTAATACTGTCAAGATCTCACATCATTTTTGCCATGAAAATAAACCTCAAAAGAATACAGTATCACCTTGCTGGATGAAACTGCTAATGGTCCAGGTTGAGAAATCTAAACTAAGTGATCTCCCAAAATTTTGTTAGCAGCTCTTTCCTTAATTTATATCTTTGATGCTCCTAAAAATTTAGATTTGGAGGGCTGCACTCCCCCTTGTTCATATTTTCCAAACTTATTTGATTGATGTCTTTGCATGTGGCTCTCAAACACACTGTGATTAGTTGCCCTTTCTTTGTTAGTGCATTAAAAGGTACTTGGCTTTTATCAATATGTACTGCTTCAAGAAAAATGTTTTCTTCCAGAATGTCCCTGATCAAAACATGGTTTCTGGCTTGCTACTAGTTATTGTCATTAAACAGCATATGCTGTTGGTTTCGCCATTTGCGAACCATTGACTCGGATATTCCGTACTCGCGTGCAATTTCCCGATTTTATTTCACTGCCTCTGCTTCCACTACTATTTTCAACTTAAAGTTCAGATTATAAGAATGACGTTGCGTACTAGGCATGATTTTTGTTTTGAACTTAGCAATGCTCGCTGAATCGCCGTGAATGAAGTTTTACAACTAACAATTCGACCAGCTGAGACATGCTTATAAAGCTTACACTGGATCAATTAGTATACATAGCTTTAGAGAGTAACACTGTTTCCTAAGAAGGCCAACTGTATTCACGGTA